>NC_043713.1:43791271-43876245 GCF_006229205.1 Suricata suricatta
GCCGCGACTGCTGGCGCCCCGGGCTCGCGGCGGGCCGCCCGGGGACAGCGCCGAGCTGGACCCCGACGTGCTGCAGCGCCCCGAGCGGGCCCGGCTGAGCGAGAACACCCGGCTGGCCACCCGCTACGCCGTGCGCATCTTCCGGGAGTACCTGAGCGAGAAGGCGCAGAGCCCGGACTTCGAGACCATGGACAAGGGGGCGCTGTGCCGCGTGCTGCGCTCCTTCTACGCCGAGGCCCGCTCCAAGAGCGGCCAGCTCTACAGCAAGTCTTCGCTCATCAGCATCCGCAGCTCCCTCAACCGCTACCTCAACGAGCCCCCGTACTGCCGCACGCTCGACCTCACCAAGGACCCCGAGCTGCGCAGCGCCAACCTGACGCTGGCCGCGGTCATCCGCAAGCTCGAGGAGCAGGGCGCCGGGCCCGTGGTGCAGAAGCAAGCCATCACGCGTGCCGACCTGCGCAAGCTCTACACCTCCAGCGTCTTCAGCACCAACACGCCCTTCGGGCTGCTCAACAAGGTCTGGTTCGAGACTTGCATGTACTTCTGCACGCGCGGCCGCGAGAACCAGCGCGAGCTGGAGGAGGACTCCTTTGGGCTGGCGATGGACGAGGACGGCCGCAAGTTCGTCTACTTTAAGTCCCTCGGGCCTTACCATAAGTCGCGCTCCTCGTCCTGGAGCAAGAAGCGTGCCGAGAGCAGCGATGAGGAGAACTTGCCTCGCATGTACGAGACAGGCACCGAGTTCTGCCCCTACGCCAGCTTCGTCAAGTACCTGTCGAAGCGCAACCCCCTCTGCAAGGCCTTCTTCCAGCGGCCCCGGGACCACTGCAGCGAGGGCGATGTGACCTGGTACGAGAACAAAGCCATCGGCAAGAACTTGCTGGGCACCAGGATGCAGATGCTCTCGAAGGCAGCCAAGCTCTCCAAGACCTATACCAACCACTGCATCGGCGCTGTCTCCATCGCCACGCTCAACAGCATCGCGGGCATCGGCACCAAACTGGGCTCGCCCGCCCCGCAGGGCTGCTACACGGAGGCTCTGAACGGGGCGGCTCGCCACCACCCCCACCACCCCCCCACCCATCCCTCCCACCACCACCGCCCCCAGCCGCCGTCGCTGGGGAACTCCTATATCCTCCCCAAAGACAGCCAGGTCGGGCCCGATGTGAAATCCGAGGCTGCGCCCAAGCGCGCACTGTACGAGTCGGTGTTCGGGTCTGGGGATATCTGCGGCCCCTCTTCCCCCAAAAGACTTTGTATCCGCCCCTCGGAGCCTGTGGATGCGGTGGTGGTGGTTTCCGTGAAACACGACCCCCTGCCTCTTCTTCCAGAAGCCAATGGGCACAGAAGCACCAATTCTCCCACAGTAGTTTCACCTGCTATTGTTTCCCCCACCCAGGTAACCAAACTAAACTCTATGCATGAAATGTTTCTCTGGTACCATTTCGGGACTAACTCATGCAAATGCAGGTCTGGATCCGGGGAGGGGGAGGAGTTTTAAAAAGTACTAAATATTACTGAGTCAGATTCGATTTGATCTGATTTCACCCTTAGTAGCTTAACTCTCGGTGCTTTCCAGAAGAGTTTACACCTAACCTTAAAAAATGTTAAGCCAAGGTCCCTAACATTCTGTGCTGCGCTGTAAGGCTTAAAACTTCAAAGTTCGAAGAACAAAAGGGTTGGAGGCAGCCTGACTCTGCATTTGAATGGGTGAGTTTTATAAGGCACAGTGCAGGACTACCGGCGCATATAAAGGAAGCAATTACTTAAAATATATTTGAATAAAGTAACCATTAAAATACTCTTGCAAATTCACTATAGCTTACAAAGATTTTTTTTTTAAAAAGTTATATATTAAAAAGAAAATGTGCCAAGCCCACGTCCTGTAAGTGGGCGGGGAGTGGAGAGATTGGCGATCCAGTGCCAGTTTATACTGTAACAGGTAGCAGAATGTAAAGTGATGTTTGGGGTTCCCTTTCCATAAACTAAAGTCACTTGTTAGTAGAAGCAAAGGGTGTCAGCACTACCAGCCAGACTCCCTGCCCAGTGGTGCCTTGCACCTTAGCACCAAACGTTGCTGCCTCTCCCTTGCCCCATGGGGCTCACTATCTAGGGGACAGGTAACACTTAAGAAAATAGATATTTAATGAAGACAAACAGCACAGTAGTGTCGCAGGGGCACCCAAAGTTAAGTTGTAGCCCAGAAGCTGAGCTCCCTTGGGCAACTCGGTTTACCTCTCTAGGCTTCAGAGTCGTCCCCATCAAGGATTAAGGACCTGTTTCAATGTAAAAATTAGTTAATTCTAAGCAGTACCGAATTCTAGGTTGAGATTGAGGGCTTAAATGGATGTTTATTATTCTTTTTCCTAGAGGAATCTGTTCATGTTATTAAAATTGTATCCATCTTTTGGATCCTCTTCCTCTAGGAGCCAGAAACGGGAGGTCTTGGGGGACTAGGCTCTATTCTGCAGGCAGGAGTAGCCGCTGGAGGTTTCATGACTCTGACCTTGTGCCATCAGACAGAAGTAGGAATTTCGACTGTAAGTCTGGAGGTGTAGTGCAGGCCCTCCAAGGAACAGATGTCAGGCCCCTCTGTGCTTTTTCCAAAGTGGAAATTCCAGTTCTGGACAATCCGACCCTTTCAGAGGCTTACCGGCTAATCAGCAGGCCTCAAGGCCAACAGAGAAAGGGGCTGTGGATGATAATATAAACAGCAGAGTTCTCTAAAATACACAAGACCTGCAGGCTATGTGTCTTTCTGTACTTGTGCATGCACGGTACATTTCCGACAGGCCAGGAGGTGGTTTTATGGAGCTGGAAGGGCAGAGAGGAGACTTCTTCTTTGGAGAAGTTGGGTTTGCTTTTTCTTTGAAAGCAAAAATAAATGTTCACATTCTTCTGATAAAGTAAGACCCTTCAAATGTCCTGGTTTATAGGAGCACCTGATTAATTAAGAGTTAAAAGCCTGAGAAAGTTTATTAAAGTATATATCTGCTTGGAATAGTAATGAAACAGTTGGTGTACTAGCATCTGTCTGCTGGTTTCTTGACATCAGTGTCCTATAGAATTAAGATTCACAAAAGATGGAGGAGGGAATTGTTTCAGTCGGTTTTGTTTTCGTCTAAGGAATGTAATTGCTGTGTCACAGCCTTGTTTTAATGGAGTGAGATAAATCAGTTCTATAAACCTGAATACTGATTCATTCATTTTTCTTGAGTTACTGTCAGGTAAATATAGATGAAAGCTAAAAATAGATTTGAGTGTCCATATGTTGGCTAGATTGTTGTTATGCAAACATTGTTATAGCTGAGTTCCTTGTAGTTAAAACACTACAAAAAGTTGTTCTTTTTGCACAGATTTAAGAGCCAGCTATTCACGTATGTCAAAGTAAGGTTTTTTTTTAACCAGCATCACGAAGTTTAAGGGAGCTCTAGTGATTCCTATAGAACTCACCGTATGAGGTCTGAATGCTTCAAGAACGAAACAAATGTTAAGTTTATGTAGAAAGGTGATCGTAAACTTTTTCCTCTTGTATTTGTTAAAATCACTGTACCATTGAGGTCCAGGGCATTTCCTGGGGATTAATGACCGGCTGGGGTTCCTGGCCCAAGGCACTGCTTCAGGCAGTCCATTCCTCTTGCTGGTCATTAATCTTCAGGAAATGCTGTAGTGTGCCTTGAGCTTCGGTCATTATCACTTAATTATAAACACAGGCTATATCTAACCTTAATATTGGCCAGACTCTTCAAGTGGTGTTGCACAGAACTCTGCCATTGACCATATTCTTCGAGACGTCTTGTTGACACTCACACCCTGATGCTTTGATTCGCTTCTAAAGTTGCAAGTTTCTCAACAAATGAAGAGCCTATTGCTTTAAACGCATTTACTCTTTTTACGTCTTGAGAGTGTTCTTAAGTGGGTCATTTATGGGACTGGTTGAAAAACGAATGGATTCCAGGATTAACAATTATGGAATTTGTAATTTTTACTCACGTGAAGTTCCTGGCTTTTGTTGGTTTGGCTGCGGGGTGGGGAAGGGTTATGGTAGCGTAGGGGTTGTGAAGGTTGCTTTAAGAAGTTCCCTATAATTCTCCGGAATGGCTGTGATAAAAGCAAAGGGTAGTTTCCATCTCCCCTCCTCCTGCATAGCTGTTGTGATCTAAGGTGATCCAGTTACTGGTGCGGATTCTTAGTGCTCATGAAGGTCACATGGTACATGTTAAAAGGCTTAGTTTAGCACAGTCCATCCTACATTTTCATAGCTGTTCTCTTTGCATGAAAATACAGCATTTTTCCTGCCTCAGAGAACAGTTCTTCTGCTTAGATGGATCATAGAGATCTGTAACTTTACTCTTTATTATTTGTACACAAAGAATATAATAAGAGTTTAGATTCTAAATGTCAAAGTTTTGTTGCCAAAATTTTCTTAGACTGTGCCTATCTCCAGCACCAAACAAAGATATGAGCATTAGCTCCCTAAAATATGTACTCTGACACCTTCATGAGCTTGGACAAAGGTATCTTCAGTTGCACGTGTTTGGCTTTAACCCAGATTATTACCAGAAATACTTTTCAGGAATTCCACAAGTAGGAAATAGAGTAGTGGAAAGAGATTGGAGTTGGTGGTGCGTGTCCTCTGCGTCTGTTTCCCAGCTAAAAATGAGAGCAGCCTCTCTGTGGGGCACATGCAGCTATTCCAGATCTTTCTTGCCTTTGAGAAGTCACATGTTGGCAGCACTGGGAAACCAGTTTTCATTCAGGTGCTTAGTGTGGGAAGGGAGAAGGGATATTCATTCAGTTTGTCTACTTGATAGAAAAAAACAACAACATGCATTTGATGCATTAATGAGAGAATTGCCAGTCTTATTTTTAATTTGGGAGGGCTACTCTCTTTGTTAAAGAGAGAATCAATCTAACTTCTATAAACACGAAGGGAGTCGTGGATTTAACAGCCAGAGCGACTGTAACATGACTTGTTTGTTGGTTATCTGGAGCTATTAGGATTAATTGCCTTGTTTAAATCAGAGTGTTTTCCTGATATTTAATGTTAGCTTGTGGGTGCTTGCCTTTTTGCTGCTGTAGGATTAGTTGCTCTCCCGTTCAGATTGGTGCAAAAACTGTCAGTAACATTAAGGGTGTAACTGTTTTTATTCATTCAGGAAACAGTTATTGAGCACCTACTATTTTGGCTTTTGTACCAGGAATCTTTATAAATTAATCCATTTTCTGCTTGGCAAGTAGTTGCATTGGCAAGATTTTGGCCTCATGAAGTTTTAAAACCAGATCAAAATAAGGAAAATTAAAAGGTGATATGCTTAATGGTTTGCAGCAGTCATTTTGGGAAAGAAATGTGTATTCTTAACTCTTGTGTATTATTACTGCTGTCATTATGCGAGTGAATTATTCTAAATTGCTGTAAACCCACATATATGTCAGCTCACTATCTATTCAATCTGATCCAGGAAACAGGGAAAGAAGTATTTGCCACTGAACGAGAAAGTGGTTCCCCCATTCATTTAAAACTTAAATCCTTGTATCACCTTGATTTTAAAATCTGGCTCCCCAAACCAATGTTACCTAACAGGCCACCCTCTTGTCACTGCAGAGAAGAGCCCTTCTGATAGGACTGCTTGTTGTAGGCGAGACTGTTTAAAGCAGGCTCCGCCTTGGCCCAGGCCAGTCAAAGCTCCAATTATTTAATAAAGAGTTAAGTTTCAAGTTACCTTTTGGTGTCTTAGCTGCCATGTCAAAAGCAGAATTGATACGGGAACTGCGACGTTGTTCCTTGTGTTGAAAATCTTGGGAACAAACCCATAAGCTGACAATCTATGGATCTGTCATATGTAGACCTTTATTTCTAGAGCCTGTTTTTACCTCTCTTGATTGATCTCTCCCTGCCTTAAACTAGTTAGTCAGGATGCCTTTTTAAAGACTTCTCCGGAGAATTCAGATAGGGATGAAGGTAGAGGAAATTAGTTGGTCCAGTAAGGCCTGTCAGTTGACCCTGATAACCTAACATGAGAGAAAAACGTAGGTTTCAGATTTGAAACATTGCATGGGCAAAATTTTTTTAGTCGTCACTGGTAGTGTTCCAAAGCCCCTGAATTCCGTTCAGCCATTGTTGATGGAGAGCCTCCTTCTCTCTGCTAAGTGCTGCTCCCGGGAGCAGGATTTGGCCCTTGCCCTCAGTCCTCCTTGGGGGTTTGCAAACAGTGGGCAAGCTAGTGGGCTTCAAGCTGGAGTGATTATATGCTTGATACATGGACGTCACAGTGGAAACCGATGAACTTTTAAAATTTTAGGTTCCGTAAAATTTTAGGCTCTAGACTTTTTTTTTAATGTTTTATTTATTTTTGATACAGAGAGAGACAGAGCATGAGAGGGGGAGGGGCAGAGAGAGGAGACACAGAACTGGAAGCAGGTTCCAGGCTCTGAGCTGGCTGTCAGCACAGAGCCTGATGCAGGGCTTGAACCCACGAGCGTGAGATCTGACCTGAGCCGAAGTTGGAGGCCCAACCGACTGAGCCACCCAGGTGCCCCTTAGACTCTAGACTTTTTTAAGTTTTCAGATTTGTAAAAGTTTCTCTTTGCCTGCTATTCCTCAAGAGAGGATGGGCTGTGAATGGTGTTGAGTCTAGAACAAGGAATGAGCATAATCTAGAAATAGAGTGTTTAAGTTGGTTGAGATCCCTCCTCATCACAGCAAGGACTGGATTTCCTAACACCCATGGCTTTGAACTAGACAGCAGACCATAGTATCCACTACACTACAGGAGACCAAACCTAACTAGACGCGTTTTAGGTTTTCAGCAATTCTCCCGTCCTTCTGGTCAACTTCCTTTGCAGTCAGACTTCCTTTCAGCTTATAGTTTAACAACTGACAGCCTTTTCTTTCTCCCTAAAAAGGATGTACTTATATATGACAGCAAACTTTTATTAGTCACTGATTGGTTATTATTATTATTTTTTAAATTCATATTCTATCGTAAACTCAGTCCAAGTCTGGGACAACCAAATTTTCAACAGCAAAGTGGGAGATCTCTTACAGGATTGTAAATGGCCCAGAGCATCTCAACTTTCATCAGGCGTTTTTGTCACAGCAGTTTGCTCTACTCTGGGAACCCCAGTGGGAACTTCCTTCTTCTGGAGTCCCACCGCTTTCTGAGATCTGTGATTCCTGTTTAGTGACCGCACACAGTTGAGCCCCTGCTGGCTGTCCAGGCAGTGAGTTTGGCTATGTTGTGTTTCATATGTATATGTGTTGCAGGAGGGGGGGTAGGCAGGGGAGTCCTAACGCATACTCCTCATACTGGGGGAGCGGTGAGAACATGGCAGAGGGCCCCCAAGTTGTTTGAGTTGATGTGTATAACCCTGGAAAGCTGAGGGACTTGGGGAGACCTTGAAGGAGAGGCTTGGGAGCCTGCCAGAGCAGCTCAGTCATTCCCGCACCACCAGCGGGTCCTGTGCCTCCCACCCCTCCGCCCCAGCCCGCCCCAAGGTAGACCTTTGAAAATCCCCTTCATCTCACAAACCTTTCCTGGGAGAATCCAGCCTCATTCACACCTTGAATTACTGCTTTCCCCTCATCTCTCAGCAGTGAACCCTGGAAGATGGGGCGTTTTGATGCGGTCTGGGAGGAAGGAGGTACCTGCTACCTGAAAGGGCTGACAGATTTAAGAGAGCATTAGGCTGTAGGCTTCTAGGAAAAAAGGAGAAGAATTCAGAAAGGAATGCTCAAGGATGGCAGAGATAAATGGCGCTTCCTTTGTGAGGAATATGGTCACCAAATTAGAATGTCAGGATTAATTTGGAAGCTTTTAATCATTATTTTCTAGTTTTACTCCATGTCTCCAGTGTAGGTTAACCCAGCTCAGTCAGGTGCCTCACCATTCAGTCCCAATCTTTCCTCTCAACACAACGAAAAGGGAACTATTATTTATAGCACCCATCCCTTTTGGGTGCTTTTTTAAAAATTTTTTAAATGTTTTATTTATTTTTGATACAGAGAGAGACAGAGCATGAGAGGGGGAGGGGCAGAGAGAGAAGGAGACACAGAACTGGAAGCAGGCTCCAGGCTCTGAGCTAGCTGTCAGCCCAGAGCCTGATGCGGGGCTCGAACCCACGAATGTGAGATCTGACCTGAGCCGAAGCCAGAGGCTTAACCGACTGAGCCACCCAGGCGCCCCTCTTTTTTTTGGTGCTTTCTACCACATGCCGGAGACCAAGCTGGTAGATACACTATAGATATGTATGTATATTAATTTGGTATTTGTAATATATCGCCCCATGTAGACAGCACGGTCATGGATAAATACATTAATACAGATGTAGATGTATACATAATCTGTATATAAACTTGATACATGAGAAAATTGTCCATTTTGCTATTGTAATCCAAGAAAAAAAGTATTTAAGGCACACTTCTTGAACTTGTGGATTACTTATGATACTTGAACTTGCTGTGTTTTTTGCCACATGGTTTGAAAGACTGTAACTTAGAAATGAGAAGCGCATTAGCGTTCCCAGCCTCCTGGTCGTTCTACGTCAGTGTTGGATCTGGTCCAGGCAGGAGTGAACGAGGTGCGGTGCCCTGGCCATGGAGGTCTCAATCTGTGGGGCCGCGTCTGCAGAGATCACGGGGGCTCCCTCCTGGCAGGGGTTGGATGTCCAGCTGTCACATCCTCTGACTGATTTTGTAGATATGAAGTGGAGTGTAATTAACAATGACTAACATGTACCAGGGGCTTTACAGCAGTCTTCCGACTGGCAGTAGACCAACCCAGAGAGTTATTTCCATTTCACGAAGGAGGAGACTAAGGTCTAACTAACCTCAGTTGACTAACTTGGTTTAGGTTTAACAACTGATAAGTAACTATGCCTGGATTTGGATCCATGCCTGGTTGATTCAAGAGTCTCTGCTTTTAAAACATTTTTTTAAGTTTATTTATTTTGAGAGAGAGTGTGTGAGTAGGAGAGGGGCAGAGAGAAAGAGGGAGAGAGAGAATCCTATGCAGGCTACATGTTGTCAGCATAGAGCCTAACACGAGACTTGACCTTACAAACTATGAGATCATGAGCCGAAACACTGAATTGGACACTTAACCAACTGAGCCACCCAGGTACCCCCAAGAGTCTCTACTTTAAATCCATAGTCTTGATTCCAGAATTCTTACTAACTTTTCAAATACAAAAATCCAGCCAATGAGGAGTAGGTGACATAACACTGGATTCTTATCACTACCTTAGGTTCTTTCCTAGGGCAACTTAAGAAGAGAGAACTTGTTACAATCAAGCAGAAAGTAATAAATTAAAAGCAGAGAGCACAAAATAATATTTCCAGTGAGTTCATGCTTCTGTTTTGTTGTGTGGGTCCCCTGGCCGTTCGTAGATCCTGGGGACTGTAACAGCCTCTTTTGAGAAGCTCTATCACATAGCAGGTAAGAAGAGATGCTAGTGAGAGGTCCCCCAGACCAGATGTCCGCTCTGCTCTGCGTCTCCCTGTGTTCCAGTTTCCCCCGTGGTCAGTGGGGATGGTGGTCACCCTTACCTTGCAGGGTCACCAGTGCCTAAAGCCTGAGCACTCAAGGAACATTGACTGTCATTTTATCACCTTAGCACAGAATCTCTTACATTTGAAAAACTGCTGATCTTGATGTTAAAAGTCCCCACCTTCGTTTTTTTTTTTTTTGTAAATAGCTCGTCTGGGTGCTTGTGTGTGTGGGGTTTCTACTGTTTCCGGCCAGTAGTAGTTCTTCTGGTCTCCTAGTAGATAGGAAGGCTCCAGGTGGCCTCTTGCACACCTGACTGGCCGAGTCAGAGGACCCTGTGCGACTTTTGATCTTGAGGTTGTGAGTTCTAGCCCCACGTGGAGTGTAGAGATTACTTAAATAAAACCTAAAAAAAAAAAAAAAAAGCCTACAACTTCCACCGAGATGCTTTACCCCCTAAAGTGTTTTTCTCTCTTCTTCTGCTTTTCTTTAAGGTTTGCATTTTTGTGGCCCCAGGCAGGATTGATCTCTACACCTTGTAGGTTTATTTCGAAGACCGCTCCCATTTTTCTCCTTACAAAAGACGTGGAAATTGTCACGTGCTAAAGAGGGTAGCAGAGAGCTCTCCAGTGGACATAATTGATGCCCAGACTCCATCAGATTTGCAAAAGTTGGCTTAGAATGAGATCAACAGCTTTTTACAAGAGATGATATTTCATCAAAATGGTTTGGGATTCTGGGAGTGGTCATAAGACTGATGTTCTTAACGGCGTTAGGAGAGTCATTACAGTAATAAGTTTCAGTGTTCCAAAAATTGGGCCTGTATTCGGCTAGTTCCTGTGTTACAGTATTTGCATTTCCTTAATGCATAAGTGGACTATAGTTTCTAAAACTTGACTTCCTTCTTGGAAATTCTGTAAATCAATAGACATTCCACTTGAGGTGTACAAATCTATGTTTTGAGCAGACTGCAAAATCAGAGTAATTGGTGGTTTGAGGCAGTATTGCTGACCAGTTAGTGGCCTCTTGTGATTTGTTTTAAGGTTGACAAAGTGCTCTTATAAATTAGAAATGATTGATATGATGATGCAGGGATTCATTACCCCTAATTTAGTTTTTCCTTCAATTATTCACAGTATTCAGCCACCCGGTCCTTATAGGGATAAGTTTGTGGGCTTGTAGAATTATATTAATTCTGTTAATTAATGCATATAATTAATCTGTTAATTTTATTAAGCCAGCTCATATGAAATGTTGCCTTCTGTTTTATGACATTCTTTCTGACAAAACTAAATAGAGTGTAGATTTTTTCTTCTATCGTGAACAAACATCTCATTGTTTATTACTCCAGGAAAAAAAAAAAAGACTTACAGGATATTTGTTTTTCAGTGGATTGAGGTAGCAGTTTAAAATCGTATTGCTGTAGAAACACGCAGAACCAAATAAAAATCTAACAAGACTATCACAAAACTGATTAAGGTAGCTTCATTTTCCTTTTCTTACTCAGTGTTCATTCACATGTTAGTTTTTTGTAATTAGCGATAGGATCTTCATAATACTGGAAATTTCACTGTTTTCTGGATCATTTTGGAAGGGGAAGGAGAAGTGATCAAGTTCCATGTAGGTTTTTTCCACTTTCCTTTTCTTTCTGTCTTTTTTAATTTTTTTAACTTACAAAGAGGATCACGAGGTCATAGATTCTCTCCCTCTGTTTAACTACCTTCTCAGGTGATATGGTTGATATCCCTCTTGGGATATGAGTGATGGTCTAAGAAGAGAAAAATCAGGGTGAGGGAGAATGCGATACAGAAAAACGCTCAAAATCAGATTTATTTATAAAAGCATTTTTTGAACACATTGTTTTCAAGGTGGGAATTTGGAGGTAAGGAATAACTTAGAAAGAGTTAAGAGAACACACTGGAGAACTCGAGAGGTAATACCTAGGTGAAGTCAAATGGAGGACTAGTTGGTGAGGAAGAGGGTCTTGCCTCTTTAATGACTTCACGAGAAAACCCTGGAGAGTAAATAGTGTTTCTTACTGTCTAAGAAATGGGACTGTAGGTGGCCTAACCAAACCAAAAGCCTAAACATTTAAATCTTAAAAAGGTATAAGGAGAATATGAAAACTTGGAAAAAATGCAATCTTGTCAGAATGTAAGCCTTTCCTTTGCTATCACATCGAGACCTCTTGGGAAAGCCTTTAGCACATGGCTAAAGTTTAGATGTCGCAGCACGAAGGAAAGGTGCCACGTTTTGCCACCCATCAGCTCCTCCAAATGTTCACCCCGTCTTTAAACCCTGTGTTTTAGGGCTGAGTATTCCAGCAGCCACCCAAAGACATTGAGAACTGATGCTTTATCACAGTTTACTTTTGATTACAACTTTCGCAGTCAGTAAAAGCCTGGCTTCTTTGGTGCTGGCATTATTTCTTTCCCATCTCGGGGACTGTGGGATCGTGTCTAAGGTACATGTGAATTGTGCTTTACTGTTTGCGAAGTGCTCTTGTACGCGACTTCATCGTAAGGAAGCTGTACAAGGTGCTTTCTAGTGTGGAGCGGGTACAGGGTTAGATAGATAGATGGCAGGGACACAGGTAAAGTCCTTGTGTTTGGAGGACTCACTCCTAGTCTCGTGGAGGAGGCAGGCAGACAAAGAGCGTGAAGATTGATCCCCGATTGTGGGATATGTCCTGTGATTCTCTGTGCACACATGCAAACTCACGGGAGAGGATAGGAATGGTCATTGTACCCATTCTGGCAATGAGGGAAACCCTCAGAGAGCTTTGGCAGTTTCTCAAGTTCACGTCCCCACAGAGCCGCAAAGTTAAAGTTATGGTTCCAGCTCCAGGTATAGGCCTCTTCTACAGTGGTACTTTTTAGCCGTAATTTTTTTTTAATGTTTATTTTTTTTGGGGAGAGAGAAAGAGAGAGAAAGAGAGACAGCGTGAGCAGGGGAGGGGCAGGAAGAGAGGGAGACACAGAATCTAAAGCAGGCTCCAGGCCCCAAGCTGTCAGCACAGAGCCTGACACAGGGCTCAGACTCACGAACCGTGAGATCATGACCTGAGCCAAAGTGGGACACTTAATCAACTGAGCCACCCAGGCGCTCCATAAAAAGTAAAAGAATCTTAATGTAATTTCGTGCTTTTGGAATTACAGGAAAATAACAGGGAACATTCTGGCTGAGGGTGAAATAGAATGGCTCCGTCTTCCGAATGTCAGCACACACTCCAGGTGACAGTGGATTAACTTGGGGATCTTCCGTGGAGCCCTCTGTGCAGGGGTGAGGGCCGGTGGCTTCTGGCAGGCCTGGCCCTCACTGGGGGCAGGGCGGGAGCTCTGTGGCCTCTCTCACTGCTCTCTGCAGAGGCTGACTTGCTTCCCAAGGCCTTCAGTCTTTCCCACTTCACTCAGAGCACTTAATTAAAAGAAAAAGTGAGCCCAGTTCTGATGCAGAGTTATGACTAGTAAAAAGAACCAATAAAAATGACTATAAAGGGCCTGACAAATAGAAAATGTTTAATAATACTCAGGCGCTTTATGGAGCAAGGGTTTACCTCTTGGCACAGGATGACAGGCGTTCCTGCAGCGGCTTTTCCCTTGCTGCTGCTCTTGGCAGGCGGTTCCTGCCCGGCCCGAACAGGCGAGGGAGACGGGTTCTCTCAGCCTGGGGTCACCTGACTTCTTCTGCAAGAAGATCGCAGGGAAGTGACAGCCCGCTGACATGTGGCCCTTCTGTTGGTGACAACAGATAATATGAGGGATAAAGGACACTTAGGTGAGCCAGGAGGAAAAAGCAAGGAAGGGACACAGGGAAAAAAGGGAGGGGGGCGAGTAAAGGGCTAAGGAACCTGCCATCTTACAGGAAGTTTGGGGCAGAACTAACATTCTCTGTCAGTTCAAATTAGACTCACCAAAGAATGGACACGGGTTAGGGTCGGAGAGTGACTACTGAACGGCCTTGGGAGAGTTATGTAGTTTCTCTGATAGAGGGGGTCCTGGGAATGCTGTCGTGAGTAGTAAAAGCCCATAATGCAGGCTCGATAACTGAGAACTTTGTTTTAAAAAATTCTGTCGGTTAGAGATTATTGACAGGCTCGAGGAAAGGAGAAGGATGGTAATACCTTACAGCTGATCTTCAGGATTCTCTTAGTTTTTAATGTTTTGAAGATTTTATTTTTTAAGTTATCTCTGTACCCATATTGTGGGGCTCAAACTTACAACCCCAAGATCGAGTCACATGCTCTTACCAAGTCCGCTAAGTGCCCCCTCAAGGCAGAGGATCCAAAAAAAAAAAAAATCACAAGATACTTATGATGAACACAGGTGAAAGGATGTAAACACACAAAAAACCCAGTTGGAGAACCCACATCTGTGCTAAGAATAA
The DNA here is from genome assembly GCF_006229205.1 of Suricata suricatta. Classification (NCBI taxonomy): domain Eukaryota; kingdom Metazoa; phylum Chordata; class Mammalia; order Carnivora; family Herpestidae; genus Suricata; species Suricata suricatta. Next base: position 43,805,149 of record NC_043713.1, read on the forward strand.
AATAATGATCCTCAAAATGTAAATCATAAAGACTGTAAAGTTCAAAGAGAGATAGAGATTCTAAATTGTAGGTATCTTTGTTGAGCCAGTGTGTAACTCACTAAAATATAAAAATAAAACCCAAGCTTTTATTCTCTCTTCATTTACATCATGAAGAAGATAATTTAAATATACTTTATGTAAAATGTTTAAAGGATTAATTTTGGACTAACTTTTAAGTAGGTTTTAAACAGCAAAGTTGAAATGGGTTCTAAGTTGGCAATATGTCTTCTGTATTCAATACAGTTACCCATCTCATTAAAAAACACACCATTTGCACCATTTGATTTTTCCTAATTATAAGCATTGAATTTATAGAAACATCTCTTTAAGAGATTTATTTTATTTTTAGAGAGAGAGTGCTCATGAACGGGTGGGGGAACGAGGGTGGGGAGAGGGGCAAAGGAAGAGAGAGAGAGAATCTTACGCAGGCTCCATGTCCGGCATGGCCCTGGTTCAAGACTCAGCCCCACGACCAAGAGATAATGACCCTGAGCTGAAATCAAGAGGCCAACGCTCAACTGACTGAGCCACCCAGACGCCGCGAAACTGATCTCTTTTTATTTATAATTTTTATTAGATTGTAGTGATGCCGTAAAGCATATTCTAAATTTGTTTGGATAAACAAGAATCATAATTCTATAGACTATATAACTAGGGGGCACTTGGGTGGCTCAGTGGATTGAGTGTCTGACTCTTGATTTCAGCTCAGGTCATGATCTCACAGTGTGTGAGTTCAAGCCCCATCAGGCTCTTGCCCACAGTACGGAGCCTACTTGGGACTCTTTCCCACTCTGTGTCCCCTGCTCCTGCTCCCTCGCTCTCTCCTTCAAAATAAATAAACTTAAAAAAAATTTGTTAAATGGTGCCTTAAACATTTTTTAAAAAAGAATATATAACTAGGATCTTTTAAACTTTTATCATTAAAAATAATACATATGACCAGATGATAAACTGAAGGGTGTGTTTTTTTTTTAATTGTTTAAGAAACATGCTCATGGCTGATTGAAAACCAGAAAATATCTCCTCCAGATGCAATAAAGAATATGAAACTGGCAACATATTACATAGAACAGTGGCACTCTTTGTGTTAAAGTGCTAATTTGAGAGGGATTATGTCATTCTCTTAACTCTCTTTTCCTGCTTGACCAATAAAACACTTGCTCAACTGACATAAATCATGAAATGATTCACATTTTACTCTGAATTTAGTTTAGACCAACTTGTTTAGGAATGAAGTCGGTAAATACTCTCTACATCATGAAGTACACATTAGATAATTAGCCCAGGACTTCTCAGTCCTGAAGAATTTGTCGCCATGTGACAGCTAACGTGTGAATAGCGTGTTACTGTAAATACCCAGTGCACATTCTCCCATCTAATCCTCGTGACAGTCGTGAGGATACCGAGTTTCATAGCCTGCCCCAGGAAGGACAGGCAGTAAATGGCAAACCCAGGACTGTATTCCAGGCCTCTCACGCGTCCATTTATTCAGCACTCATTTATTGAGCACCTAGTATGTGCTGATTACTGACAACCCAGTAAAGAGCAAGACAGGTTGGTCAGTCTCAGTTCTCATGGACTTGACTTTCAAGTGTGAGTGACCTCAAAACTAATGAAACTATCATGAATATAAACTGAAGTGACTGGGCAGCTACTTTCTCCTTCTGATGGGCCCCTGTTCCCCATCAGTGGGGTCCCACCCGTACAGAAGCAGGCCGCTCATACTGGGCGCTCACACCAACCGAATTGCAGGTGAGGCTCTGCGTGAACCCAGGGCAGATAGAGCTGTGACTGGCCGCGTCCACTCTTCCAGATAAAGATGCTCACTGTTGGATGGGCCACATCGGATGACAAGTTTCCCTAATGAAACATTAGGGGAAGGACAGTGCACTCTGGGACAGGTGTTAGCACAGTTCATTTCCTAGGAACTCAGAGCGGAAACACCTCTGACCACCCCAGCTTGTTTAGATAGGATGAGGAAATGGAGGTCTGGGGAGATAGAACAGCAGGATCTGGTCTCGAGTTAGGAATTAGGCCTGATTTATATATTTTTGAAAAGTTTTTATTTATTTTAAGAGAGGCCGTGAGTGGGGGAGGGGCAGAGAGAGAAGGAGACACAGAAACCAAAGCAGACTATACTCTCTGAGCTGTCAGCGCAGAGCGGAGCCAACCCTGGGCTTGAACCAGAAAATCATGACCTGAGCTGAAGTCAGACGCTCAACCGACAGAGCCACCCAGGCACCCCAGGCCTGACTTACAGGCTCAGAATCTCTTTCCTGGTCAACAAAGCCCCCTCTCCTCACCTGCTGGGTTACGGGTAACCTTTATGACCTGACTGCTTCAGACTTTACTCAGTCAGTAGTGATGCCAGGCCTGGTTCCCCCATGCCATCCCGTGCAGCGTGAGCACTGAGGTCTCCTGGCTGCACACTCCCCAGACTGCCTCTCTGAATAGGTCTCTCGGAAAACCTGCTTTTCTCCCTGTCCTGCAAAAGAAAGCACCTCAGGTATTTCTGATGGAATCAAAAGAAAATATGAACACAAGTGGGCACTTGCCCGTGAAACCCTTAGCCCATATTTGTGGTGGTAAAGAATTCCGGGATTAGCACCTGAGAATGAAAGATGAGCTGGCCCAGCTGCTGGTTAAAGTAAACCCTGTCCTAACCTCACGGGGGGCTAATCAGCTAACGCACCTAAACCAATTTACGAGAAGCCCTTCCTAATAAGACGGCTGTTACAGGGACACCTGGTCAGGTGACCTTTGCAGTCCCTGCCCTGCCTTCCTGTGACTGTACCTTTGCAAAACATATCGGCAAATCAAGTTGTCACAGATGAGATGTTTGCAAATTAGATCGCAGTTTAAATGCATCGAGAGAAATTTTGTTTTAGAGCCTTCGTTTCTCCTCGATGTGAATTCTAGCATCGGGTCAGGCTGTTTATGCATACCTTGGTATAGGGATAATGTCTGTCGCCATTTCTGTTTTGGGGATTTATGTTTTAAGGGTGTGTGTATGTATCTTTTTTATAACGTCCACCTTAATGTGATGTAGAAGTCCTATATCTGACTTAGGTATTTCAACCTGTTTTTGAAATTTTCTAATTGATTTTTGGGTTATTTTATGTTCTATTTGCTGTATGCAGAGTAGCCCTTCAAAAAATAATGGTTGAATATTTTTAAGAGTGAGAGATCATATTTTCATGATTTTTTTCTTTGTTTTCCTCTTTATATGAGGTCCATTCCTGGAACATTGCCTCAGTTGCTCCCTGCTTTATTCCCAATGCCTGGTACAGTGGTTGGCACATTTTACGTACTCAAAGTATTCATAGAAACAGTAAAAATATTTTATGCTAACATTTTAAGGTTAATTGATCATCTTTGAACAATGATGATCTTAGCTTTGAACAGAAAGGATTGAAATGTTTCACCTTCATTTGAAAAATGAAAATAAATTCTTCAGCTGTGAAGAAAGTTCTCCCAGCAGCACATTAAAAAACCACCTTTCCTTAAACATTTGTTGCACACCTACTATGTGCCTCACACTGTGCTCTGAAGATCAGATGGCTAAGACAGTACCGCAGAAGATTAAGTCAAGTTCTTTTGCATATGCTTCAAATTTAATTTGCCCTCTTCTATTGATTTCTTAGCACACCCTGGGAACCCCACACGCGCACATGAATCACCAGCGGGGCAGTACTGGCCTCATAGATGTTTGGGTCTAGTCATAAGGTTGTGCACTGTGGGGATGTGGGAGGGCCAGCTCTAAGATGGCCTTTGCCAAGGTCACCAACCCTGGACGTTGGCCTCTTCTTCTGTGCTTTCGGTCTGGACCAGTGTTCTTCACCTCTCCACTGCTGGCCTACTTGAATTGTCTTTTCTTTCCTTTTTTCCTTTATCTCCCCTTGGCCCCTCTGCCTCTCCTTGGCTCAGTCCCCAACCCCATAACAGCTAAGAGAGACTCTTTTATGGAGGCACACATTTGATTTCACAGAATCACGTCATCGACTATGGTATTTGCTCCCATTACAACGTTGACAGCGTAAAACAGAATTTCTTATGGAATTCCAACTTCAGGGGGTCAGTGTTACCAGAGTTTAGGGAGAAGAGTTTCGTTCACTTTCTTTCTGTGTCTGTCTGGCTAGCTACCTTGGGTTTTTTGGTTATTTACTCTCTTTTTGCTTTCTTAGTGTTAATTCTGTTAATATTAGAATGTGTCATATACTGCGTTAGGAACAACTATTGTCACTAACCCCATTTTACTTTTATGGGATTTGCTCATGAAAGACACCTTTTTTGAGTATTCTCAGCCCTCTCTATTTTCAGAGGGCTGAAAAAAAAATCAGCCCTCTCAAGGTTATTTAGTATCATTTGGGAATTTTTATCTGTTGTTTTATCTGTTAGGTACAACCTCAGTGGATTTTATTTTCTTTTAAATTTAAAGAATGATCTTAGAGGATCAAGTACTGTTAATAAAAAGATGATACAAACCTACCTCTTTGTATTAACTTTTTGTTAGTACTGTTTTTCCACTGGTCTGTTACTTTTGGTTCTTGTCTACTTTTGGGCTTTACTCGTTTTCACTTCAAGGGAGTGCAGAGAGAACAGAGAAAGGAAGAAGGATTTTGATCTGAGAGACATGGTAGAGAAGGAAGTGCTTTGCAAAGTCCTTGAGGCAGAGAAGAACATGGAAGGTTCCAGAATATTCCAGGACTGAAAGGAAATCTGTGGGCGTGGAACACAGAGTGATGGGGAGGGGTGAGAGAGAAAGCTGAAGCATTCTTGGCAAGGGCCTTATTGTGTCTAGGCCAGGTTAAAGGTTTCAGACCTCATCTGGCCTGAGCGGTTCTAGAAGGGTTTTAAGCAAGGGAGAACAGGGTCCAACTTCTTTTTTTTTTTTTTTTTTTTTTTTTATAACAAGTTCTCTTCAGTTGAGATGTGGACCATGGATTGCAGAGGAGGCGGAACAAGGGTGGACAGAGGTGATGGTCGTAGGAACTAAAATAGTAGTGGGGGGGTGGGGAGGGGCAGTGGATGATTTCATGGTATTTGAGAGGTGGAATCCACAGGACGTGGAGGCTGATGGGGGCGGGGGACAGAAGGAGTTCAGGTAATGGTCCAGGGTGACAGAGGTGCTGTGTTATTGGAAGAGGGCCCGCTGCCAGAGAAGCCCTGGGGAATAGTGTGAGTTTTGCTTTGGAGATATGGAATTTGAGACGCTCATGGGACAACCAGGTGGAAATGTTGGATAAGTAGGTAGGTACCAGGTCTGGCAAAAGTCTAGGCTGGAGAGCAAAACTTGGAAGTTCGTCAGTTCATAGATGATCACTGAAGCCCCTTGAGGTGGTTTGTTTTCACTTAAAAATATATCCTAGTGGGACGAGAGAGGAGAGCCCGGAGACACTCCAGCATTCACCGGCAGAGCAGAGCGGAGAAGGAACTCGTGGGGTGCAGTGTGTCAGGAGCCAAGGGAGTGGTTGATTTTGTTGGTGTAGCTGAGCTCTGGAGTAAGATGGGGCCTGTGTGCAGGCTCCGGCTTCTCTGCAGGGAGGCCGTCTTTGCAGAGCAGTTTTATGGACGGTGAGCAGAGTGATCGGAGGGTGGTGAGGGTGGGCAGAGGCCCGGCGGGAAGCAGCCGCTGCTTTCCCCTCGACTGTCCGGGAGAGGGAGGGAGCAGGAGAGGCAGGGCTGGCGATCTGGGGGCAGGTGTTGGATTTTGTATGATTTTAAGATGGGAGAGGCCCAAACATGTTTGTGTGCTGATGGGAAGGAGTCCAGAGAGCAAGAGGAATGGCGGGGTGGCAGCACCCAGCACCCGAGGATGCGTGGAGTGACTGCCTTTTGGTTGTTTTAGTAATACTTTTATGTACTTTTCTGGACTCCCTGACAGAAGAGACTGACCTAGGGTGTAGGGGAGACTGCTGGGGAACTGTAGCGTCCCCTTCGCTCCCCCTCCCCCAGCACTTAGAGCCGCCTCCTCTGCCAGCCTGCCCCCTCCCCAGCCTTGCTCCCTAGGGCGTGTGGATTCCTGGTGAGTAAAGGACTCACTTCCTTGGGTCCTCCCCATTTAGGAGGAGAACTTGAACATCCTTTACCCTTTGTAGTTGGAGTAAATGACCAAGCAGAGGATGAGTTCAAGATAGAGTCCCATTTTACTGAAAGGAAAGCTCGATAAAATGGGAACACTGTATGAAAATGTTTCTCAGACCAGAGAGGCGCTGTACCAGTTGCATTCTGTACGCCCATGTCCTGGGTCTTGAGTTTCTTGGAATTCAGCTAGGCTCCCATTAGCATCTCTTTAACCATTGTGCATGGGTGCAGAGAGAGACAACTTTTAGACTCCAGTCTGAGATGGGCCTGAATGACGTAGCATAATAAGGTAGCTTAAATAGCTCAAAGAATAGCCTCACTGCCCTAAAAGTCCTGTGCCGCACCTGTTCTCTCTTCCTCCCCTCTATTTATGAATGCATTTGTTCCCTTGCAGCCATCCTCTCCCATGTACACGTGAAAGATCTGTTCTTCATTCTCTCCTTTCTGGAGATCTTGATAGAACCCTAATAATAGCTTTGTTTGGTTTGAATACTTTTGTACACAACAGAAAAATTCAACCACTGACCTGTAATTTGAACTTTAAAGCAATAAGGCATCTAATTGCAGCTTTTTTCTTTTCTGGGTAAGTATTCCCTCCTCCGCCACCCCCTCCCCCCCAGCTCTCTGTAGTTAACATTTCAACAGAAGCTTTTTTTTTTCTTTCCTACTTGAGGGGTGGGGTGGAGGAGAGGGCAAACTCGCCCTTGACCCTGGCCTCCCGAATGGCTGCGGGGCAGTCAGCTGAGCACGTGTTCTTTGTATTCCTGTTTGGCCCCTCCTGAGCGTTTCTGTGTTGATTTCTGTTCTGAAAGAGCCCAGAAGGAGAAACTGTGGCTCTTAAAGGTACTGACAGCAGTGTTCTCTGCAGAGACTTTAAAAGAAAGAGGGAGAAAGGCAGTTTGGAGATGAAGGGTTGTTGTTAAAGCATTAGAATTCTGGGCTCTGCTGTTTACTCATTTCTACTTTGTATAGAAAATATGTTGCTTTAGAGCTTAGGAAAACTGGTGGTTGTAAATTCTGTTGTCTGAAAGTTGCTGGGAAAGATCCCCGTGCGTGCAGGGTGCATTGGATTGAAAATACCAATTCTTTAGCCCCCTGCACATCAGCTTGCCTCACGCATGCTCTTCCCCATTTACCAAGCCTTTATCCTGCGTCTCCTTTCCAGCGCCCTCCTGGATGTGTTGAGGGAGACAGTAGTAAAGCAGGCCTGCCTTTTCATACTTGACCGTGCACCACGGTCCTGACCTTTTTCTCACTTCCCCAGTGTTCATATTTACCTAGTATTTTTCTGTTGACTGTTTTACACTCATCCCCAGTGATAGTGGCCACGAAATCACAGGTTTGATGTGCTACCTATATTTTCTAATCCCGTGCTTACAAAAACACACTTGGAAATATTTAGAACCAAAATAGTCCTCCCAAAACCCCCTGAAATAATCCTGCATCTCTGCGGGGATGCGTGTCCTGCTGTTTGCTTTGTGCAATACCCATGTAGACCGCAGCCTTGCAGAGCTGGAAGAAAGCCCCCAGATTTCCTGGAGCTTATGAATTGAGGCCCTCAGAGGTTTGTTGTGCATTCGAGACCCCATTTCATTCCTTCCTGGGTACCCAGAAATTTCAAAACAGGATTGCTCCCTTGCTGGTCTCTTACAAGTTTATTATGCATTCTTGGATTTTTTTTTTTCCCATCCATAGGAAAATGCTGGTGAAGATGGGTCCTCTGCCTGCAGGATTGTGTAACCAGAGGGCCCCACCCTGGGGATGGGGGCTTAGAGATATCTAAATAATGTGCACATCTCTCCGTCACTCTTCCTTACACTCCCCCAGCAGGTGCTGTGTATGCCCTGGAAATGTGCTGTCCCCCAGACTGACAAGGGCCAGGCCCTTCTGGGGTTTACATTCCAGGGAGAATGAATGAGAGAACAAAACAGGGAAATAGGTAACAACAAGGAAATACCATATAGTAGTAAGTATTCTACCGAAAATGAAAACACAGGGACCTGACAGGTGATTTGGGGGGTGTGGGCTGCTTAGATGTTGCCTATAGGAACAGAAATCTAAGGGCGTGAAGGGACCCCCCCACTGGGAAGAACGGTCCAGGCAGAGGGAACAGCTCTTACAAAAGTTTTGGGAAATACCAAGTCAGTTTAACCCTGGGGTGCAAAGAAAGGAATGCAGTGTTTGGTTGGCCTGCTCCGAGGGTGATGGGGAGTTAAGACACAGCATCCTTGGCAGTCGTATCCCAGAATTAGCACCGCATGAAGCGGATCACAGAGCATACCAGACCCAGTGTGTTGTTACAGTTCGTCTGAGGCCTGAAGCAGGTTATTTAATCTCCTTGCTACATTTCATCTGGAAGGCAGCAGTAATGCTGGCAGCCGTGCTTCCCCAGGGGGCGTGTGCACCACACCTACCGCTGTCCTGGGGTGTTGAAGCATCCGCAGTGTCTTCCCTCTGACCCCCTAAGGCCTTCCTAGAAGGCCTCAGTGGTAGAGAGACTTCCATTATCAGAAATCAGGCAAATTAAAAAAAATTTTTTTAATGTTTATTTACTTTTGAGACAGAGAGAGAGAGACAGAGTGTGAGCAGGGGAGAGACAGAGGGGGAGGGAGACACAGAATCTGAAACAGGCTCCAGGCTCTGAGCTGTCAGCACAGAACCCTGTGTGGGACTCGAGCCCACAAGCAGCGAGATCATGACCTGAACCTAAGTCAAACGCTCAACTGACTGAGCCACCCAGGCGCCCAATAAGCCAGAATTTTTAAAGTTGGTGTTTGGATAATTCTGCCCTTTGCTGAACTCATCAAAGGAAGGTGCCAGAGACGGGTTACTGGTGTTGGATGGGTTTTCTAGGAGAGAGATTTTAGGGAAATGAACCCTTGCTATTTAGCATTCTTTCCAGAGGACCTTTTTGGGTGCAGTTTATTACCCAGGCAGTGAGATCAAGGCGTTGTGTCACAAGAGAAATAAAAGTTGCAGCTCAAACAAATAATCCTGAAAGGGCATTTGTGGTTTTGTGCCTTTAGATTTTTTTTCTTTTTCTTTTTCTTAAATAGTTATTTTTGGGGAGAGAGAGAGAGAGAGATAGAGAGAGAGAGAGAGAGAGAGAGAGAGAAAGAGAGAGAAAGAGTGCGTACAAGCAGGGGAGAGGCAGGTGGGGGGGCGGAGGATCCGAAGCAGGCTCTGGGCTGACAGCATTGAGCCTGATGTGGGTCTTGAACTCATGAACAGTGAGATCATGACCTGAGCTGAAGTTGGATGCTCAACCGACTGAGCCACCCAGGCGCCCCTAGATTTTTTTCTAGTTTAAAAATCTTTGATAGTTAACACATATGCATGTTAAAATTTTTAAATATAGCATTCAAAGGGAGGTTGCCTCCTATTTCTGACTCCCAGTTCCCATTTTTTCCCCTAGAAACAACCACAGTTACATTTTCTGATGAATTATTTCAGATTCCGATGTTTAATATGCATATTCAAATACATTGCATGCATCCCATATGGTTTTGGAAAGGCTAGGTTTTCTTAAATGTTGGGTCTATGGTATCTGCTCCAAGGTTTGATAAGACTAGGACAGTATAGAGAGAAGGTGGAGTATCATGGGGATATTGATCCCTGAGCATGAGTGACTTCGGGGGCTCACAGCACAAATCATTGCTAAGGGAAAAAAATAAAAATCATAAATGTTATTAAGTGGAGCTGGTGCTGTCTGTAGAGACAGAATGGTTTGGAAATAAAAAGGGATCATGAATATTCTCGTTTTGTGTACTGGAGGGCGTTCTCTTGGGAGTCTTGTCTTCTCTCTGTGATGCCTAAAGTGATTGGGTGGTTTGTGGGCACTTTCATCTCGGCATCCGTGGTAGGCAGGTGTGGCCCCGGGTGAGGGTGGGCACTCGTGGTCCTGGGGGCTGTGCCCCCATCAGCAGGCAGGCAGCCCTGCTGGAAAGCTGGCGGTTTGTGCAGGCGAGGCCCAGCATCCGGCTCGAGTTGTTAGAGTGAGCACCTCCCCTCCAGGCAGGGTCCTGGGTGCACGTCCTTCCTGCATGGGCAGGGGAAGGGTGCCCAAGCTGGTGGGCTCGGGATAATTGTATTAGAAGCCCTAGGTCACAGCTGAGGAGTCCCTGAGTTAACACCTCCCTACCCCACCCCAGAGCCACCCCTGAAGCCCCCTAAATCCTGTTGGTCCAGAGTGTTCCTGGACAGCTGACTGCCGTGCGTTCTCTGCTTGGAGCCACTGGTACTGGCCGGGCGCTCTGGTGAGTGTCCAGTCCCTGGGACCCAGGAGTGGTTCTGAACAGCGCCAGCCAGCATTCAATCACCTAAACCTCAATCCTTGCAACACGGATTGCATTTTCCAATTTGCAGGGAGCTATTGGAAGCTTTTCTTACATGAGCAGAGGAGAATCCGCAGTAGATTAGAGGAAGCTTTTCACCACTACGTTGCTAAACAAAAACTGTGTTAAATAATAGGCGTTTTTACAAAACCGTGCAAAGCTTGCCTTAAGGTTATCATTTTTCTGATTTCACGTCCTTTCACAGACCCTTGCAACAACGCTTTGAAATGGTAACTTTGATTATTATCCATATTTTATGCATGAAACAGTTGAGTCTTGTGATATAGATCCATGGCAAGTTCAAGCAGAAAGTAAGTCCTTGTGCACAGCTGACTTTCCCCAAAGTGAGGGGAAGGAAACACCAGGCCTGCAGTAATAGGTATCTAAAAACTTACGGTTCCCACTCAGGTCAATGTAGGGAACGGCACCATCACCCTGGAAGCCCAGATGAAGGAGCCTGTTTCCCCTGGTGTTCCTCAGATTTATTTGGTCATTAACTTGCCACCTTCCGCCTCCTGGTAGTATTTCTCACAATATCTTAGGAACGCAAGTCTACAGCAATGTCAGGAGAAAAGGTAATTTTTGAGCTTTAAAGAAAACACATCTCCGTAAGGTTCCTTGTACTCTTTAAAAGAATTCTCGCTCTAATACAGAAACTGCAAAAGTTACCCACATGGCTGTCGGCCACTAATGCTATTTTCAGATTCATGGAGCAGCGTCCGCGGCCCCGCGGGAGGTGCTTAAAATCTACTTTAGGTCTCGGCCATTTACTGGCATTGTGACTCGGCCAAATTAGTTAACCTCTATAAACCTCAGTTTCTCTCTCTGAAAATGAGGCTTTATTAATTCTTTGTGGTCATGGCAAAGATCAGATGAGATGACTCACGCCAAGCACTTGGCACGGTGTCTGACACACAGTAAGCGCCCAGAAAATACGTATATTATTAGTTCACGATCTCCACCAGATTTGCTTTTCAGCAGACTTTGGTGAATTCTGTCTTGGGGATAAATGGCCTCAAGATTTGATTCATGAGAAACTCGAAACTTGGCGAAAGTGTCCAATCCTAACCTAACCGGAGGAAAGAAGATGGACCCTATTGTACTTGTTTCCTAGGGCGGCCAACAACGAAGTCCCACAAACCAAGTGGTTTAATCAATAGAAATTTATTGTCCCGCAGCCCCAGAGGCCAGAAGTCCAAGATCAAGGTGTCAGCTGGTTTGGTTCCTCCCGAGGGCTGTGAGGGGGGATCCTTCCATGCCTGTCCTTGCGTCTAACGCTCGCCGGCCATTTTCGACCTTCCTTGGCATCACCCTGGTCTCCACCTGCATGCTCACCTAGACTCATCCCTGTGTTCCATTTCTCCTGCTTATAAGAACACCGTTTATATTGGGTTAGGGCCCTCTCGACTCCCTTACAACCTCATCTTAACCAATTATACATATCTTAACCAACAATTCTGTCTCCAGAGAAGGTCACATTCTGAGGTACTGGAGGTTAGGACTTCACAACCAACGAGTATTTGGGGGACACTGTTCAACCCACAACAGTGGTATAGGAAGTCAATCCAAATGAGAACATGCAAGAGAAAAGAGACTTCGTTAAACATCCAGTTGTAAAATTTTGTGCTTGGTTTTTTTTTTTCATGGAACTACTTTTTTTTCCCCAGTCATTTTTATGGAGATAATTTATATACAACAAAACAAATCAATTTTAAGTGTATAATACAGTAAGTTTTGACAAGTGTGTATACCTACGTATCCACCCCCCTCCCCATCAAGATATAGGTAATTTACATCATCTTAGAAAGCTTCCCCCTGCCCCTGCCCAGCTGTCCCCTCCCCAGTCACCGCCCCTGCCCCCAGCTCCAGCCCATAGGCCGGTACTGGTTGCTCCTGACACTCTATATAGATTAGTTGTGATATATCTTTGCTAGCATTTTGTACAAGTGAATACATATACTGATTCTATAGTATATGTATTCTGCTGTGCTGGCTTTTTCTTTTGTATCTGCTTTTATTATTTTTGTTTTTAGTTTATTTTTTTAAGTTTAATTTTACTTGTTTTGAGACAAATTAGAGAGACAGAGACATCACAAGTGACAGAGAGAGGGGCAGAGAGAGAGAATCCAAGCGGGGTCTGCACTGCCAGCCCGGAGCCCATAGCGGGGCTGGGACTCCCGAAGCCCTGAGATCATGACCTGAGCGGAAACCAAGAGTCAGACGCCTAATCGACTGAGCCACACAGAGCCCCTGTTTGTGTCTGCTTTTAAAGTGAACCATTAATCCACTTCTGTGCCTAGTACAGAAGTTTTTAATATTATAAATCCAGCCCTTAAAATTCTGTGGAATGGAGCACAATTTTGATATATCTTTTTATACTTTTTAAAAAAGTTCATGTATTTATTGTGAGAGAAAGAACAAGAGAGTGGGGGTGGAGTGGGGGAGGGGCAGAGAGAGAAGGGGACAGAGCAGGCTCTGTGCTGACAGCCGGGAGTCCCGTGTAGAGCTAAGACTCACGAACTGTGAGATTATATAACCTGTGCTGAAGTCAGATGCTCAACTGACTAAGCCACCCAGGTGCCGATAGATCTTTAAAAAAAACATTTCCTCACTATGCCCTGTCTCTCTCGGTATTTAAGTCCTTGATTACTGCTACCTGGAAAATGGGTTTCACTGAGGGAAGGTGAACTTTTGCCAAGAGGAGAGCTTCCGAATACTGGAGTATGCCTGTACGGATGGTATTTTTGGTGACATGTTGCAAGGTCATTATAAAGATTAAATGAGATAGTGCATTTCAGAGAGTTGAATGTGACTGGGGCCCAGCCCACCAGCAGGGCCCCCAACATGTTACCTGTCATTGCTGTTATTAGCGGACTCAGAGGCTGTCACAGCTGGAGCCCCGGGGTGATAATCCAGGCCCAAGCCCATCACCCTTCCGGGTCCTGGGTGGCCCAGCCTCCTCTGAGGAGAGTGGCCCCGTCCCCTTCCTTCACTGCCTCCCCCAGCACACCGCCACCAAAGCGTAAGCCCTCTGGAAAGAAGGTCCCATGTGAACAGATGTGGGCGCGCTTCTGAAGGGGTTCAGCCTCCTCATCTTAGGGCAGACGATCTGACAACGTGGGGCAGCAGCCGTGCACAGGGACACTCAGATCCAGCTTTCCAGACTCCCAGCCTTTGGGGAAATTAGAACCAGGGAGCTGCCGGCCTGACACCGAGATGTTTCATGTCGCGTCGGACGTGGGGACTGTTTTACCCGTCTCCATATTTCCAGCGCCCGCCAGGCGGGACTCAGTGTTTACAGGTATAAACTGAAAGGTAACCATCTTACAGTTTCGTGTTTGGCACATACTAAAAATGTTTTAGACCTAACATATGGAAATGGCTGACACTGGCTTTCCAGTAGTTTTTGGTTTTTTAGTTCTAACTTGTCATATTTTTCTCATCCCGTATCCTTTATATCACTTTTGAAACACATATGAGTTAAGGTCAGTTAGCGTCTGTGTTGACCTCCACCCCAAACTAAATCTCCAGATTATCTTCCTATAGATTTTGAAGAAGTAGTCATTTTAGCCTCAGTGGCAATTAAAAAGCAAGAGTTGTACTTAATAACCTCATGGGTCTTCTGTTTTTGGAATCTTAACATATGCTGTTTGTCAATAATTGGGGTAGGATATCATCTGACTTCCATTTAGTTACAAGGTGACACAGGACTCCAGGTCTCACGGGGGAGGTGACAAAGAGAAAACAGCGGGGCACTACATGCACTGAAGCCGTGCTTTCCAGGTACTCCTCAGCTGTGGGCCCTGAGCAAGCCTCCGAGTCTCCCTGGAGCCTCAGTTTCCCTTTTTGGGGAAACAGTCACAAACCGGTTCTTTTTCAGCCCTGAGTTCATTTGCTATTCATTATCAAAATATTAATGTGCAAATTCTGTTTTAAAGCTGCTAACTCAAATATGATCCTGTGTTCCAGGATTAACATTAATTTAGTTAAGTGTATTGGGAGGTTTGACATGGAGGACATATTCATGCTAATTGGGACAGGTACAGTGAATAGGCTCCTGCTAGAGCTGTCTCATTAAGACTGAATTGAATTGATTTTGATGCTTTCTTACAGATTTTTAAATTAAGAGTAACAAATGACAGCAATTGGTTCCGAATGTATAGACTCTTACCTAGAATTGCTATAGTCCCTCTCCATAATTATTTTTTACCTTTCAAATATGCTAATTTCTTGCCACCTCCTATCTTTTTCTTTATTATCATCCAGCCAAATTACATTAGTGCAGCTGAATGTAGCTTAATATAGCTTGATAGAGAGAAGTGGTGATCACTGCTTAATTTCTTTAACATTTTAATTTCCACATACCAACTCTATGAAACAGGGTATCAAGTACATTATTGGCAGATAAAATAATTCCAGTAATGAAATTTATCTTGAGTCTTAGTTTGCATAAGTGGTTGAGTGAATCTTAATACTCAAGTCATCTTCTCCAAGTGGTACGAGGCCAGGAAGTAAGTGCCATTATTGATGTCAGTTGATGATGA
The DNA here is from genome assembly GCF_006229205.1 of Suricata suricatta. Classification (NCBI taxonomy): domain Eukaryota; kingdom Metazoa; phylum Chordata; class Mammalia; order Carnivora; family Herpestidae; genus Suricata; species Suricata suricatta. The sequence goes on from NC_043713.1 coordinate 43,820,153, forward strand.
CCTTTCAGTTTAGGGCCTGTGTGTTTTCAGATGTAAAGATTTAGAATTCATTTTATTTGTTTCAGTAAAAAACACTTTTCCTAAGAATGGTGGACTGACCTAGAAACAAGGAGCTAACATTTTCGTGTCAGTCACACACCAGAGTCTTCTCTGGCTTGTTTGTCGTATTTCAGAACTACAGAAAGGAGAGGCGTGTTCTGGATCTCTTCTGCTCACAGTGGGGATTCTTTTAAGCAGGGGTCCTCCAAGGCCATCATCAGACTTAGGCCCTTCTGAAGATGTGTGAAAAGCGGTACTTGTGAGATTTAACGTAACTGCCAGGCACATTTTCATCTACCCAGTGTCTTCATTAAGATGGACATTGTACCTCAAGAAATTTGAGGAGACCGTAAAAGCCAGACAGAAAGGAATTACTGCTTATTCTTGGTGGTCAGCAATCTCCGAAGTTCCTTGATGCACGTTTATGTGTATCAGATAGTGTGTACTATCTTGCCAAGTTCCGGTTGCGGGATGTTTGCGTGCGGTACCGCACACCGTGTAGATAGAGGAAGCTAGGACTTCACAGCACGTTGACAGCCAGTGGGCAGTAAGAATGGTTCTGTAAACAGCTCATGTGTAGACCTGTATTCTGGAAGTCTCCCTTAGAAATAATCGTGAAATCCTTTAAAACTAACAGTTGTCATTTGTAAAATCTTTAAAACTGTCATGAAGAATAATAGCTTACCTTTTTTTCTTTTGGTTATATCCCAAGAACTAGGTAAGTGCTTTTCATAACTTTCTACTTTTTATGTGAATTATGGATTTTTTTCACAATAATCATGAAAAGTGTTGTGAATATTAAAGATAGAGAAACCGAGGGGCGCCTGGGTGCCTCAAGCATCCGACTCTTGATTTCGGCTCAGGTCATGGTCTCACTGTTGTGAGTTTGAACCTTGTGTTGGTCTCTGTGCTGACAGTGTGGAGACTGCTTGGGATTCTCTCTCCCTCTTTCTCTGCCCCTCTCTTGCTCATGTTCACCCATGAGCACCTCTCTCTCTCTCTCTCTCTTAAAATAATTATTTTAAAAATGGAGAGACTGAGGCATAGAGGGTTAAATCACAGAGCAGGCACGTGGTGCACTGAGGACTGAAGCCCAGCACACTAGCCCTGGAGCCCACAATTCCATTCTGCCTCTGTATACCATTGCTAGAGTGCTAGTAATGTTCTTCCAAATAGAATTTATAAAGAGTAGCTGTCAAATTCATAAGATTATACAATAAAATATTTTACTGCACTTAAAAACAGTATTACTTTTATTACAGAATAAATATCCACCTAAGTTATTCTTGACGCCTCTCACAGTGTCTGTGCTCAAGTGGCGTGTGGCTGTGTTGGTGCTTTATGTTACTTGAAGGCTTCTGCCTGTTCCAGCCCCGAGTTAACTTTTTCTGTCTTCCCTTCTCCTGTTTTCTATATGAAGGTGGTTTCTAACACTTCAGATGGTTTTGGAGAGAAGAGAAAGAAATCTGTGTGGAGGGAGGTAGAGGACGGAGGGGGCTTTAGCATACCCACCTTTGACATTCTCTTCTGGAATTCACTGTTAACGTTCTTCAGCAAGTGTTTATTGAGTGCCTACTGAATGCCATGCTGTAGATGCCAGAGCCTGGGATGCGGTGGACAGAACACTGTTCTCATTCTCGCCAGCCTGCGGCCTGGTTGATTTCCAGGGGTGATTCTGAGCGCATTTCATTTGTGAAAAGCACTTCACCCTGGATGAGACTTGCTGCAGTTTGACTCTCTTGTCCTGGTTGACAGCCTTCTCGTCATTTTTTTAAACCTTGGCAGCACCAACACAGCCAGCCCTGGCAGCCCCTCGGCAAGCCCTGAGCTGCTCAGTGCCTCACGGCGCAGGTGTTTTTACCGTGCGGTATGACAGCATCGGGCTTCTGTATTGGGAAGAATTATGCGTTCGTTTCCACAAAATCTCTGTGTCACCTCATTAGTGTTTAATGTTTCCTTAATTAAAATTTGTGCCTATTAACGCCATGAGATTGTGGGTTTTGTTTATTTATTTTTAATTTGATGGGTGGGATGAGTAGGTAACAAATCAGAAACGTGTTTGAGTTGAGGACCACCTGCCCCAAAGGAAAAAAATCAGTGAGGTCATTTACTGGAAGTTCAGAGCGCTCGATTGCAGTGCCTTACAGACTTGTTCTATCATCGTCAGCACTGTTCCTTCATTTTCTTACTGCATGCAGAAGTGAAAAAAGCATTTCTTTAAGTACTGTGGGGAGTTGATAAGAAACATAACTGGGTGGTGCTCACCTCCAATTTCATTTTGATTGTGTTTGTCACGCTTTAGTTGATGCCCGTGATCTTCCATTCCATGGGCTAGAACCATTTATCCATGGGCACCTGTCTCAGTGAACTTCCCACCTGGGTAAAGCACCTGCCTGGTTCTCTAAGAATTAGGCTTCAGCCCCACAATCTTCAGAAGGAAGCAGTATGTAGAGGGATCCTTCAGGTTTGTTAGAGAAAGGACCACAGCAAATTGCAAGACCGGGAGAAAACCCTTTATACCCTCTTCCCAAATTTCCTTCACAGCTACCCACTTACAGGGATCACATAAGGCCCTAATATGGAATACACAACAAGAGGATAAACAAGATGGGCAGGCGTTAGAAACTGACCTCCTGAATAGATAAGTAGACGCGTGGTTGGGAAATGAGATAAAACCAGTCCAGTCCATTCCCCCCAACACGCAGGCTTTTCTTCAGGCTCGCTCTTCTTGTATCCCCTGTATTTTCCTTTCCATCAGTTTTTCTCCCGCATCCCTGTCCCTTTCTCACCTCCTGCCCCTTTTCCGTTCCTTCACATCTTCTCGTTTCTTCTCAGCCTGATATCTGTCCCTGTCCTGAGCCTCTAACACTGACCGCTTTTCTTTCTGGACAAAACTGCATTTGCCCACCTCGCTCTGCCACCTCCATGGTTGTCATGGCACTGCGTGCCGTGTCTTGTGGCGGAACAACATTTAATAAAATCAAGCTGGGGCTTTTAATACCAAAGGCATTCTGCTGCCCGTTCCTCTTCCCTCTACGGAAATGTTCCACTGCATCTGCTGCCACAGGCAAATGAAAGGTCTGTTTTCAAAGTCTGATCCAAGTCCTAGTGGGTCAGACACTACCACATTGCCCCAGAAGGAGATGGTACATTTGCGACGGGAGAATGCAGGCTTAGATCCCAGACTATTTTGTTTCTAACTTTAAATTAACTACCTTTTTTTTTTTTTTTTTTTTTAAACCTTGGGGCAGTTAATGTAATATTCCTACCTCAGCGCCCTTTACAGAAAACAGCATGGGCCTTACCCTCCTCTCTCTCTCTGGACCTTTGGAAGGCTGTGGTTTATGATTGTTCATAAGGCCTTTGGGGCTCTAGGATCTCACAGAGAACTACTTTGTATGCATGGGGCACTAATGTAAATTCCTCGTATGAGCTTTGTTTTTGTCCTAATGCATTTCCATTTTTGTACTAAACTTTTCTTGCCAATCAGGTTGATCTTTAAAAAGTTGGTTTCTTGTTTTTTTTTCTTTTTTACTCTTGTTGGTGTTTATTTTAAGATACTTCTCCAAGAACACAGATGTCTCCTTTTACAGTGTGAAAATTGTAAAGAATAGCTCATCGCAGTAAAGTAGCGAGGAGGATGACTGTTTGGCTGCTGTCTTTACTGCTCATTCGCCTTCTTCCTAATCTGTGTTTTCAATGCTATCTTCTCTCCCATCTGCTCCTAAGCAGGAAGTTTCATCAGCCGATGGCCCCTCAAAAACATCCTGAGACACGAGTGCTCTGTGCTCATAATGGCTTAGTGGTTCAGCTGTGGGCACAGTTGGGCCCCTTGTCCGCCTAGTCGGCTGCTGGCCGACCCATCGTTGGCCACCTCGCAAGGGGCAGAGCCAGCCAGGGTAGCCCATTGAGTTGCCCCTACTCGTACTCAGTGCCGTTTCCCACTAGTAGCTCAAACAGAATCACATGACTAACGGCCAGCATGACCCAAACATCTGGAAGAGGATCAGTCTACACCTTTTCGGGATGAAAACCCCACCTGCGGATTTCAGCCAGGAGAAGCCAGGAGACCTGTGGAGTGCTTGTCCACATGACTCACCACTCTTTGGTTCTGATGTCTATACACCCAGACTGCTGCCCTCCATTGCCCCTCATTTTTTTTTTTTTTATCACCCAGGACATCTTTTTGAAAAGTTAACACTGATTCTGCCTATAAGAGAGTGTTACTTTATTAAAAAGCATCCATTTTCTATCACTAGTACGGTTTTTTTTCTATCCTGGAAGGGGATCTCAAACTGCTTTCAGACAGCTCTAGTATTTTAGAATGGTGCAAGATATAAATAAACAATAGCCCCATTAGATGGCAGCAAGTGAATCTCTGAAGTAGGCATTCTGTTCGTTAAGCACTATATTTTATTGGCTATTTCCTCCTGTTGGTGAAGGCAAATAAAAAGCTGTAGTGATTAAAATTTAATCTTCTTAATCAGCCAGAGCAAATGCTAGGACTGTTAAGGAATCTGTGTTGGCTTCTTTTTTTCTTTTGAATTCATGCTTTTGGAATGCCTTTCCTTTCATGACCTGTTCTCCTTGATTTCCTAGAAGATTTGAATTCCAGTTCTGACCTCCTAATATGCTAGCCTCCTTAAGATACTTGAATCTCTATGGCTAATAGTTTTTAAAATTAAAGTGTAGTAAAAAATCAGGAGTTAAAGCATTCTAGACCATCTGGTCCAACAGTGTGTATTATCAGTGGGAAAACTGAAGCCAGATGAGGTGGCTTGCCATGGTCCCTGTCACTCTTCAGTGATGTGGCTCAGGCTGTCCTTTGTCTCATCCCCCGAAATATATTGAGTTAAGAAACATCTGTCAATGTTAGTAGAAGTACTGCAGTGGCTCCCTTTTTTAAAAAACTATTGGGTTGGGGCAGCTGGGTGGCTCAGTCGGTTGAATGTCTGACTCTTGATTTCGGCTCAGGTCATGATCCATGCTGGACATGGAGCCTGCTTAAGATTCTCTCTCCCCCTGCCTCTTGCCCCTTGCTTGTGCTCTCTGTCTAAAATTTAAATAAGTAAATAAATAAAGATTAAAAACAACTGGGCCAAAACTTCATATGATCTTTGTAACATGGAATTACTAAGTATAAGTATGTGTTATTTAGCAGTCATTTACTCTGGATTCATAAAGCCAAGTGCATCCCTTGCTCTACCAAAGTACTGCTTGACCCCAAAAAGATTTGCTTAAGAGGATCAATAAGTTGTTTTTCAGAGCATTTAAAGGATGATTTGATTTGAAAATTTTTTAAATTTATATGGGGATCTCTTTTCTCTTCAGGAACTGCCTGTGCATATGGCTAATTCCCAAAGAAGACTGTCAACTCCCTAAAAATTCAGTTCCACATTGCCCTAGCCTAGCTCCAAATAGAATAGCCAGCCAACATTTTCTAAATGAATGAATAAGCGAGCAAATGAACTTTTTGAAACATCTGTTATGTAAGTTAGAATAAGCTATCATATTTGAATGCTGTGTGTTCTAATTTTTAATTTTTTTAATGCACAAAGGTCAAGCAAATAGCCATCTATCAATTTTAAGAGGAGGTTCCCAGGGATGCAATTAAGGTTAGAAGGAACACAGTTAGCTTTTGACACTGCTAGACAAGGAATTTTTATGACCACATCCAAGAAGTCAATAAGTCAAGTTTATTGTCTGTTTTGAGGCAGATGTGTCCTGTAGTTAAGATCTAGGACCAGCAGTTAGAGGAGTAAATAAAACGCCGGCTCTCTGTGGTGGGGGAGTACAGAGTATGTGGTGGAGGTCACAGCGGGGGTGGGGAGGAGGCGTCCAGTGCCGGGCCAGTTGCCTCCTGCCTTCTGCATGACCACTGACCATCCTCTTGACCCTCCAGCCAGTTGTGATCGTTTTCAGAACAGACCGAGTGGAAGAATGTGGGTGGAGCTAGGTAAATCTGTCCCTTCTCTTGTGAGAGCCACAGCATGCACAGCCTAGTAATGGAGAGGGGTAACCTTATCCTGGTACCCAGTGGCTAGCCTGTAAAATATCTCTGTAAATTCATTACTAGATAATTATAGGCTAAGCCACTTGACCCCACAGTCAACCTCCTTCCTTGTGAAATGGTGATAATACTTAACATTGTGCAGGGGTTTCTGATTTCAGACTTGGAGGCCCTCTGTGAGCGTTAGACACTGTTTCATTGCCAGCCTCTGCTGCCATGACGCATTCTCCTTCCAAGAGAGCGCGTGCAGGGCACCAACTTCTGGAAACGTGGGAGGCGTGCACCTCCAGCTTTTCTCATCTGGCTTTGGCTGTGTTTTGGATCTGGGAATGGACGGAACTGGAGGAGGGCACATATGACCAGAGAGTTCCCAGGAGTGCGGAAACCGTACATTCCTGCTTCGTTCTTGCAGAATCAAACTAAACAGATTTCTGTGTCAGCTAAATATGAGCTTACCATGACCAAGGCCCATTTAATTTTTGGTTCCACACATTTCCTCCCTGGCAAGAAAATAAAGGGAAAGGAAGCATTATCCCCAAACTTCTGTATTTCTTCATTCAGTACTTGGTTTTAAAATGTCAGGAAAAAAGAAAAAACTGATTATGAAAGTGAAATAGAACAGCGTGCCAAGAGTATGTACTAATTGATTTAATCGTACATTTTTTTTCCTTTTAAAAATTGTTTTTTAAAACTTTCAGGAGTACTAAGTGCTCTGTGTCATAAAGCATGATAGAATAAAAACAAAAATAAAAACTGCCTAGAACATCATTACTTAATCCTAACCCCTCCTGATATCTTGATAGTAATTCCAGAATTTTTTATGGCACATACACATATCTTTGAAAACTAGCCTTTCCCGGTGGAACTGTTACAGAACCTGCTTTTCCACTTGAGTGCTATGGTTTTAATTTTTTTTTTTTATTAGTTAACATTCAGAGGTACCTGATGGCTCAGTTCAGTGTCTGACTCTTGATTTTGGCTCAGGTCATGATCTCACGGTTCCTGGGATTGAGCCCCACATCGGGCTCTGTGCTGACAGTGCAGAGTCTGCTTGGGATTCTCTCTCCTCTCTGCCCACAAGCACATGCTCGCTCTCTCAAAATAAACATTAAAAAAATAAAAATAATTAGTAACATCCAAGGTTGAGCTGTAATGTGTATTTTAAAATGCTCTTATGCTTTAAATGCTTTTAAAAATATCTAAGAAACCTAATTTAAAAAATAATTCAGTCATAATAAGCACAGCAAAATTCTATCAAAATATTCTCTCCCTCTCTCTCTCTCTCTCTCTCTCTCTCTCTCTCTCTCTCTCTTTTTCCCCCAAGTTCACTTTCCTTTTAGGGGGAAAAACAAAGCAGGGAAATTTTGGCAAGCAGTGGTTATTTTCATGGTCCCGGCTCAGTAAGTTAATAAGGGAGCTTCTCAGATACATGTTTCATTTGAAAAAGAAAAAAACAAGGAGGCACGTTGAGGGCATGCACCGCATGTCTGGCAGGGATTGGGCATTGAAATAGATGAACATTAGGAGCCCCTCCTGTTGGCCGGCGGCAAGAAGAGTCACGTTTTGCTGTTTCAGATTAGGAAGCAATTGCAGATTAATTTAACACAGTTGCTAGTCATTTTGAAACCACTTTGAAGCATCCTATTTTTGATTTCTGGTTTTTTTTTAAATCTGTGAAATTAAGATTTTTGATCTGAAAAGGAAAATCAGTACAGTTCAGTTGCCATTTCATTTTATGAACATGCTGTGGTGATTTCATTCTCCATTTCCTTTCATTCACTTGCCCACAGCACACAACTAGCATCTTGTGCTCTGTCCTGGTTCCTCCACAGTATAATCCTTTCATCAGTGTCAACTTCTGTCTTTTTCACCCATGGATCTTACCTCCTCTGTACTTCTCCGTCGGACCATAGACGTCTCCTCTGTACATCTGGCCCACCGCTCTGTGAGATTTCGTTTTTCAAATGCAGAAGGAAAGAACCTTCCTTCGCCCTTCTCAGTGCCTCTGTGTGAGGGTGTTGTATGCCCTCACAGACATGTCCCTGTCTTAGAGATGAGGAAACTGAGGTCTGATAGGTTTGGAAACTTCTCCAAGGTCACACCAAGAGTAAGACTGAGCAGAAAGCAGGTCTCCAGATTCCAAAACCAAGGCTCTATCTCCTGTGTCTGTAGGGTGTAAGGGTAACTTTTCCAGCTGTATAACATTTTGAAAGTTGTCTTACCTTAAAAACATGTTTTTCTCTACTATTTTAGGTAGGAATCTTTCTTCAGTATATTCTATACTTTCCAGTCTAAGCTAGGGGTTTGATTTAGGGATGGTGTCATTTTGGATGATTTTTAGAAGTAGCTATTGTCTTATAGGCTAGAAAACCAATGACTACGCCTGTGATAAATGCATGAATTAAGAGTAAGTAGGTTTTGTGAGTTTGAAGGGGGCTCCTATGATAATGTGAATGGAAGATTTGATGTCAAATTTGGAGGGTCAGAAGGCTTTTGGGCCTAATTCTCAGGTGTCTTCAGAGATTGACAGAAACTGTCCTTTAAATAAGTTACGTATACGATACTCACTGATTTTAAAGCACTGGTGCATTTTTTGTTTGTTTTGTTTCTGTTTCTTAACTCACGTGAAATTACAAGATTTGTTTTTCTCCCTTCAGGGTTGTTCTCCTATTTAGTTAGAGTCAGTAGAGGCCATAGAGCTTGAACATGGTAGGAACCCAATAAATATTTCTTGAATGAATGAAGATACAAATGAGATCTCTCACAAAAGACATTTACCTTATGGTTGAGAATCTTGTTATATCATTAAGTAACTATGGTCAGTAAACTGATGTTTTCTATAAGAACCATTATGGTGAGTCCAATGGGATTGTGTCAGTTCTAAAATAACACTCTGGGAGCGCCTGGGTGGCTCCGTCGGTTAAGCGTCTGGCTTTGGCTCAGGTCATGATCTCACGGTTCATGGGTTTGAGCCCTGTGTCAGGCTCTGTGCTCCTCAGAGCCTGGAGCCTGTCTTCAGATTCTGTGTCTCCCTCTCTCTCTGCCCCTCCCCTGCTCACGCTTTCTCTCTCTCTCAAAAATAAATAAAAACATTAAAAAAATAACACTCTGAAGACAGCTACAGATTTCCATCCTGGGAACTGGCAACATGCATGCTTAAGATATGTTGAGTACAGTTTGTGTACCCTAAATTGTTGGCCAACTATCAGAAAATAGAATTTGAAAACACTCCAGTCTCCAGGCATTCCATATAATATAGATGCTACTTGAGTGTGTGTGTGTGTGTGTGTGTGTGTGTGTGTGTGTATACGCATGCGCAAGAGAGAGAGAGAGAGAAAGAGAGAGAGAGAGACAGACGCAGAGAGAGAGATTAAACCCAGGTTGAAATTTGTGGAAAAGTTACTATGTGTGCTAAATTCCTTCACTCCTGTATTGAATGTTATGAATTACAATATCAAATAATATAGGTAAGTATTTTACTATTGACGTGCTTTTCTGAAAATATCCCTAAGACACCTGTTTCTTTTCCCAGTGCAAGAGGTGGTATAGTCCAACTTGATAGTGAAACATGACATAAGACAGGGGCATACATTTTTAACAAGTCAGTCATTCAAACTTTCAGCTTAAACTTCAGCTCATTTGTTCCAGGCGGTGCCCCTGGGGCTCCTGTTTGAACAGCACACAGCGAGGTTAGATTTAGAAGGCAAATTTTTCATTAGCTTCTTTTGAAGGATGCCTGAAGTCAAATCCCTTGAAGGAGTCTCCTACCAAAAAGAATTATTGCTGCTCTGTTGGGTAGGTGAGGTGGAGGAGTAAGCTGAGGAAGCCTCAGACTGAGAGCAGCCAGGAAGTGGAAACTTTAAAGGTAAACTGATCAACATGCCTGGAAAATCTATACAGGATAGAAATGGAGAAAAGAGGAATTTGAAATAAAATTTCAGACGGCTGTTTCATGTTAGAGTACCATCGTCAGATTTGATTTATCCCAGAAGAGGAAATAATAAACATCTTTTTTTTGCTTTTAAAAAAGGTGATACTTCACAGAAATTTAGATGAGTATTTGAACAGCATGGTATTTTGATTGGAGTTTTTCCCAAGATCGTTTTCGGTTTATTTTCATTTTAAGGAGAACTTAGAGTAAAGTGAATGAATAAATCTTAAGTGTCCACGTGTGTACAACTGTGAAACGACCCAGATCACGATTTAGAACTTGTCTGGCTGGCCAGAGGGCTCGTTCTCTACCCGTCCCAGTCAGTAACCCCCCACAGGTGGCCAGCGTTCTGAGCTCTGTCTTCATGCATTCATTTTATGGTCCATAACGTCATGTGAGTGAATCATACAAGATATGCCATTGTGTCTGGTGCCTTTTCTCAGCGCTCTGTCCGAGAGAGCCGTAGATGTTGTGTTTTCCTCACTGTGTGGCTATTAATTTATTTTCATAAAACCAGTAGAAAGGGAGAAATAGTGCCGTGAAGTCATAAGCCATTTGTGTTCACTTCTGAAGTAACTCTGCTTCTCCATTTAAACGTGGCTGCGGGGCACCTGGCTGGCTCAGTCCGTACGGCATGCAACACTTGATCTTAGGATTTGTAAGTTCAAGCCCCACGTTGGGTGTAGAGATTCTTAAAAAAAAAAAAAAATCTTATAAAAAAATAAACATGGCTGATACATTCAGGTCTGTCATGATTTGGGCTTCCATATATTAAGAAATATTCAAGCAAGGTCTACAGTACCGTCTGGTGGGACAGCCCCTAGCGATGTGTGGCTGTGTGCATTACAGTTTAAATTCATCAAAATAAACACTTAAAATCCTGATTTTTCAGCTCCACTAGCCATCCTTAAAATGCTCAAATAGCCACATGTAGCTAGTGGCCACCCTACCAAATGGATCTAGAACATTTCTATTCTTGTGGAAAGTTATGGAAAGTTGGACAGCCGGCTATTGGCAGACTTCCTCTTTCCTTTCCCCTTTTCCAGACATAAGAATGTTGTGGTGGGTTTTATTTGTATTTTTCATTGTAAGTTATCATTTAAATCTGTGGCTCTCTGGCCATCATCTTACAAGCTTCTCTTTCCTACATTGTCCCTCTAGACCTTGGGGGAGAAGAGAAGTGGGAGAATTCTCACAATATGCTATGCTTTTAATTTCTAGAAACTACCAGGTGCTCTCCTACTTCAGGGCCGTGGCAATACTGCTTGGCACCATCCTCCCAGCAACCCATTGTGTGGGTCTCAGCTTAGACCGTCTCCGGGGGCCTTCCCCATCCCCCCTCCCAGCCCCCAAGCCTAGGTTACAGTCCCCTTGATTCAGCTCCCACAGTAACATGCCTTTCCCTGCCTGGTAGCAGTTGCTTATTTCCTGGCTTCTGTCTCCCACCGAACAACAAGCCCGGTAAGGTTAGGGACCAGTGTGTCATGTTCCCTGTTGTATATCCACTTCTGGGTAGGGTGCCTGGCACTTAGGAGAGGTTAGTAAATATCATAGAAGGAGGGAACAATGGGCTGCACAAGGAAGGGCCATTAACCAGGTAGCTTAATGTTAGGGTTCCTCTCTCCTAGGTAGTCTTTTCCAGTTGGGAGCTTATCAGAGACAGCTTTGTGTCTGGGCACCTTGCAGAACGCTGAGCTCTTTCTTCAGAAGTGATGATGGCGTGGCCAAGACATTTGCACCCTTTGTGGTTAACATTTTCGGTTTGCCTTTCATCGAAAATAATTCTAAGAGATATTCAAGCTGAGATGATGATGAGTGAGCAAAGGGAAAGGCAGATGGGGAAGCAGAGCTGAAAAAATGGTCGTAATATGGTAGAACATTCTGCATCTGTCAGCAGGCAGCTGTTCTTGGCATCCCCAGCGCCGACTCACCGAGCCAGATGACCTCACGGGGGGTATTCGGTCAGCATAGGTACCAGAAACCCCAACTCAAACTTGCTTTAAAAAGAAAGAGACTTATTTTCCCAAGTAATAGGAAATCTGAAGATAGGCTCAGAGTGGGTCACTTTGGTGTGCCAGCAATGTCAGCGCGAACCCAGTTCTTTCCAACTCAGCATGGCCACGCTGGGCAAGGCCCGTGGGGACATGGCGGCTGCAGGTACAGGCCTCCCATCTGGGCCTCGGTGTCTAGAGAAAGAAGAGAAAGCCGTTGGCAAGGGAAGGGGTTGCGGAATATGTGAGTGGAAGCATCTGGAGTAGCTGCAATAGCTCCTGAGTTTCTGCTGGAAACGCCAAGACCCCCGGCCCCAAATACCCTCTTCCCCCTTCCCAGCCTATGCATTTTACAAGTTCTTTCAGTCTGCACCCCGTGCAGAAAGTAGTGAGTGATAACCCTCCGCGCTGTTAGCAAATATCAGGTCATGCCTCAGAAGTCATCTCGCGGGGCCACCCCCAGACCAGGGAAGGTTCCCAGAATGGAGAAGGACAGCAGAGGAGCCACGTCAGGGGGCTCCCCGAAGACCAGTTCTGAAACGTGAGAGCCTTGCCGGAGTCGGCCTGAGCGCCGTGGCCACGAAACCCCCTCCTGGCCCTGAAGGCTTAGTCCCCCGCCCCCTGCCGCCACTGAAGAAACACCGGCTTAATTTAAATTCAGCAATATCCATACATTCATGATTTACAGTGTAAATGGTATATATTCTGGGAAATCTGGAATCCTTCAACCGATCGGTTATGCTTTAATTGTTTTTCCTCCTTCTTCTGTAGACCTCACAGTGTTGGAGCTGTGCTGAATGAGGTCACAGTCTAACTACAGTATTAACCCTGCAAATCTGTTCATTTTCGCCTGAGCACCCTCAAGGCAGGATCCAGAATGTGTCCAATTGAAAAACTATTACAGACGCTGCAGTCTGTGATGGGATGAATTGTAACAGGGCGGGGGGGGTCTTTAGCCAGGTAGGAAATGTCTCTCAAAAGCAGAGGTGACGTGATTGCATTTTTAAAAGAACAGTGTCGTTCCGTCTCACTCACGTTTTCAAATGCAACTTTTAATACTTTCAAATCTTCACTGTTTCAGATTTTCTACCAACCGTGTCTCTCTTAATTTCCCCCCATCCACTACCTTCAATTTCTCTTCTCTGTGTGCTACAAACATCCTCCCGTGTATTTTTAGTATATTTTGCATTTACTGGTGAGGAGCGTATGAAGAATAATAGAGCGAACACTCGTGAACCGACCACCCCATTTAAGAAATGAAACAGTAGCTCTTTTCCTGTGACTGTTTCTGGGCCCTGCTTAATTCAGCATGGAGAAAAGCAGAACACAGATGGTCAGCATTTTGTGCAGAGGCTCAGTTGCCGCCCCATTCATGGAAGCCATGGAGTTCTAGAAAGTCTGTGCAGTCGCGGTCTTCCCTAGCCATGTGGTTAATGCTAAGGGGTCTAACAGTTGTGCCCCAGGTAACTCCTAAAGCTGTTTCAGATCATAAAATCTATGATGTTTTGCAAATTTATATTTTATCATGCTGGGTTTTATGCACAAAAACTAGATGACTTCCCCTTTATAATCTCCATCAAAGGCATTTTTCAACATCCCTTTATTATGCCTTATCACTGGCTTTGCTACACATTGTTTGCATGTCTGAAAACAATCTCTGGCAAAATTATAAATCCGAGAGTATTGTTGTGGCGTTAGCCATGCAGAACCGAGGGATAAATGCTATTTTAACTTATTCAATTGTAGACTCTAAATATTTGACCCCTTCATTCAGTGCCAGAGACCTGACTTGACTTGTCTGTGGTTTGGGCCCTAATTTAAGAGAGTAATTGACCATGTTTGGATAGTGTTTGAAATATTTATATCAATTGTATCCATGAAAAGGATGTAATATTTTATTTCCTCAAGAGTACAGTTCCTTCAGCATGTTCTCACTGCCCCCGTGTGATGTCCTCTGTCTGCTCTGTTTGCTCACATTGTACCTTTTAAAAAGTTTTTTTTTTAATGTTTATTTATTTTTGAGAGAAAGAGGGGGGGACAGAGTGTAAGTGGGGGAGGGGCAGAGGGAGAGAGAGACACAGAATCCGAAGCAGGTTCCAGGCTCCGAGCTGTCAGCCCACAGCCCGACACGGGGCTCGAACTAGTGAACCGCAAGATCATGACCTGAGCCGAAGTCAGAGGCTTAACCGACTGAGCCCCCTCACATTGTACCTTTCTTCTTGGGAGCTAGATCTCTTCAAGAAGTCTGGCATAGAGAAGAGCAACTTGCTTGAGTCCCAAGCACATACTGACCGCTGAAGGGTACAGTCTTTTCCGTGTCCCCAGACCCACAGTCTCATAGAGAGAGAAGCAGAAAACAAATGGGTAGATTGTGTGTTGATTGTTTTTTAATCTCTTGACTGATGAACTTGGGATGCCTGTTGACAAGATTGCTTGAGAATGTGTGCTGATGGCCAGTCTAGTCATACCCTCATTTTCCTGATTTAGAAAATTGAAATCGAGGAAAACATAGTTGCAGAACACAAGTGCCGAAACATCTGTATTTATCCCAACTGCATAGCAGTAAGGAAGTTTCCAAAGAGAAGCATACATATTTTATTTAGATGTGGATTGTTTTAAGTGTTGATTGTCTTTTCATCTGGAATGAGGGGTGGCAAGAACTCATTAGTAAAATATGCCGTCATTGAGCTCAGGACCATCTGAACTGAACATTAGTTCGGCTCCTTGATTCGGAGCTTGGGAAGTTTTCCTTTTCTTCGTTACAGATTTTGTTCTTCGAATATTCACTACAGTAAGAGCGAGAGCTTGCTGATGTTTCAAGATTTTATTACCGAATGAATATCAACACTAGTTGCTGGCTTATTCTTTATGATGGATGTGTTTCCTTTCTCTCTACGGAAAACCTGGCTAAACTTGCTTATCTCTCTGTAGGACAGTCGGCCCAATATGTCAAGACCTCTGATCACTAGATCTCCTGCATCTCCACTGAACAACCAAGGCATTCCTACTCCAGCACAGCTCACAAAATCCAATGCGCCCGTCCACATCGATGTGGGCGGCCACATGTACACCAGCAGCCTGGCCACCCTCACCAAATACCCCGAATCAAGGTAATCGGACAAAACGGGAAAGTCACACTCGGAAGTGCATGTATTTGATGATCTAACTGTTTTTCCTTTGCCCAGCTCAGCAGCGTGGACTTACCGGGGCCAGGGTTAGAGCGTGAGGGTGCCGTGTGGGCCACCCTGCTACCGAGGCCGCTCTTGGACGTGGCTGTCAGTCTTGTCCGGATCAGGGCTCAACCCACCAGCTGAATCAGGTTCACGTAGGCATTGTCACTCGAGAATGGAGTTCTAGGATGTCTGCCCTGCACGGATCTTCAGGGTTCTCACTGTGATACAAAAGAACGGATGATTTCTATTGCTACCGGCTTTCCTTCTGTCCTTTCCTGAAACACTTCCTTATCAGTTCTTAAGAATTTTCTAGGAGATCATTTGGCACACCAACTTGTGAACTAGCGAGTAAAAAAATGAGAGACTTTTATCAGTGGGGCAGTGTATTTGCAACACAATGCAAAAGTCCAGGAATCCAAGATAGCCTTGTTTAAAAAAGAAAAAAAAAGGCCAGTGGGACTTCTGAGCATTCAAGGCAGATAATAAATATAGAAAGTGTGTGAGGAGGGAGTGCAGTTTACAAATACCCACGACACACTTCTGTAATGAGACGTCCCCTCCCGTGTCCCCACCCGCCCGTTTCTAAAGGAGTTCCAAGGAAATCATTCGCTTTGTTCTCGTCCCCTGGACAGCCCTCCGGCTCTGTGTAGATTTGGGGGCTGTGCCTGGATCCTATAAGGACCTACCCATAGGTAGGAGGGAGGCAGGAGCTCACGGGGGCTCAAGTCAGGAAAAAGAGAGTTTCCCTCCTTGGTTTTGTTCTTATGAAATGGAAACACACCACTTGAGCTTCAGAAGGGCGCTGATTGCGTTTTTAAGATCTTCTTACAGAGGGACAGATAGTCGGTAGCTTACAGCCCGAACAGTGAGTGCCGACACAGAAATCCCTGTGTCTCCTTAACTGCATGAAGCCCAGATTTTTTGTTTTTGTTTTTTTAATTCTCACTCTGCTACCTGATATTTTATGGAAGAATGTGAAGGTTCAGAAGAAAGATAAAATTTTCTCTCTCAGTTTCCAGATTGAATTTCTGCAAAGTGAAATGATTTTTAAAAAACAGATGACCATAATTCAGTGACCAAAAAGCTTTATATTTTTAAATGGAATGATTATATTTGATTAGTATTATTGAGCCCCTGTGTTCCCTAAGTGCATTGTGACAGGTGCTACAAGATCATGCTACATGATGGCTGTATTTCTCAAGAATATTCGTCATATAAGTAAGGTTTCTTTAAAAAATAAAATACATATTTCCATTCCTTTTAATCTCATACCAGAATCAACAAAAGACAATCACCATGCCTCTTCAGATGAGCACTTAATTCTAGGGGGCAAGCCACAGAACACCCAGGAGCCAAAAAGCAGATCCTTCGCTGTAGCACATTTCACTGATATGATCTGATCTGATGGCTTTTTGTTTCATTGAGTCCAATTTTTAAACTCTGATCCGGGCAAGAAGTTTACAATGACCCCTCGTGCATATGACATAAGTAGGAGGTTTTCTCTGCAGCTGCGGAGTCTCTTCCTAGTTAAAGCCACGCGGGGGGTTGGCACCCGTGAAAGTCCCTGGTATCACTTAGCCTGTTGCAAGGGTAGAAGGCAGAAATGGGTCAGAGGCTCGGTTTATTCAGTTCCTCTAAAGACCTCGAATAGTGTCTCATCGGAGAGCCGTGCTCTGGGCACCTTCCAAGAGTCTACTTCCAGTCCCTCGGAGTCCACACCCTGACACAGGCATCATGTCCCATGATCTCAGTGGTCTGGATATACTCTCTCCTGGGGCAGCCACTAGCCCCGTGTGGCACTTGAGCACTTGAAATGTGTCTGGTCCAAATCAGAATGTCCTGTAAGTGTGACCATACACTGCACTATAAAGAATTAGTACCGACCAAAAAAAGTAAAATATTGCATGCAGTCTCTCCTTTGCTGTCCTACCCACCATTCCTTTGTTGTGTATTCAGTCAACTTCTAGCTCTTAAAAAAAAAATCTCAGTAGTTGTTTCATTATTGATTTCATGTTGGAATGAGAATATGCTAAATTAAAATATGTCATTAAAATTAATTTCACTTGTTTCCTATTACTCTTTCCACGTGGCTACTAGGAAACCCCAAGTTACATACGTGTCCTGCTTTTTATGTCTGTTGGACAGTGCTAACCCATACACAGATTTTTTAAAAATCTAATCAAACCCACTTCTTCCCCAGCCTGATAACGTACATAAATCATAACTTGAATTTCTCCTTCACCAACTTAATTAGAAAAGTTGAGACTGTTTATCTTCCTTTTGTGACCTTCCCTACACATCCTTGCCACGCCTGGGCCACAGTATCGTGGGAGGGACATCAGAAATACTTCATGGCTCATTAGTCCCACGTTTAAATGCTGATGCTGCCGTTTAGGAGTTTGGCCATGGATCGGTCCAATTTCTAAACACCTATCTTCTCGTAAAATAGACACGGATAGGTCTTCTTGCAAGGTTATTGAGAGGATTAAATGTGCTTATGAAAAGCACGCCATGGCCCTGTGCCCAACACATAGTATTGCCTTTATACTTAATCTTCTGCCAAATCCAGCAATTGTTTCTTCTCCAACTGCCTTCCAAATGCCAAATACATCCCCTTCCTTCATTTCCGAGACCACAGAGACAGGCTCACTTTTGGTTTTTGGATTCTTGCCTGAATGGCTCAGGGGACCCCTCGCTTGCACCTTCTGGTCTTTTATCTTGATGCGCCTACCTGTCTCAGAACTGCTGAGCCGATCTAACATCATCTTGATTGTTAGGAGATATTTTTAAGCATGTGTTGAGTCACAGAATCAAGTCTTCTAAAGTGACGTCTGTGTCTGTTGCTTACACCTAAGGCAGATGATGCTGGTTTAGATCTTGAATTGATCGCTCTGCTCCCTCATGGAGTGTGTGTGTGTGTGTGTGTGTGTGTGTGTGTGTGCACGCGCATAATAATCCAGTGTTCATTTCAAGGCAGCAGTCCGTCTAAGGGGACCCATACATACCTTTTCATGGTCAAAGATACAAGGAAGAAAGAGTTTCATGCTTTTCTTAGACATGTCAGCTACTTCTTTGATCTTCTGGGAGAATCTCTTGCATATTGTCAACCCTTTGGGGATAAATCCTAGGAGATTAGGTTGCCCATGACCATAGAATTACAAATAACTCCAACTTGAGTTCTCTAGATGCTAGGGTACTTCAGACCCTTCTCCCACTATGGGAGCGTTCCCTGCCCCCTCACCCATCAGCACACCCTGGTTCCCTCGCTCACTCGCCTTTTCCTTGGTGTAGCCCAGAGGGGTGGATGGCTTTTCCCTTGGTTTTATTTTCTAGGATTTCAAGGGGAGACTTGTAGTGTAAAAGTCTTAATTTGTTTATAACAGGTGATCGTAAAAGACATAATGTCTTTCTACAAATTCAGAGGTTCTACAGAGAGCCTTTATTCCATTTCAAAATATTTTAGGTGACTTTTCATTCTGTCTCTATTTATCACCTTCTTGGCTAAAGACCACCCTTAGAATATCATCCCCAGAAAGTGGTACCATGGACCACACAGCCAGACATTAGAAGCACCTGGGAAGCATTCAAAGGCCATGCATGATCCTATCCTAGACCAATAAACTTGGAATCTCCACGATTTTCCTAAGAGGTCCTGACTTTCACCATCTGGCTTTGAACAACGCCAACATGGATGGTTCCTCCAAGTGAGCATAGGCTGCTCCCTCAAGGAATAGTTCATGCTATATCATGATGGCCATTCAAAGAAAATACCTTTTGATCTTTATTTCTGTGATTACCGAGGTTACCTGTCCCCCTGTGTGTGGGTACCCCTGTGCTTCGGTGTTTTGGGTCGGGGGAGGCTTGTAAGCCCTGAGTAGGGATTCGGTAAGCAAGATGACTTTTTACATTTTACAGCAGGGCTCCGCACACACATTGTTATTCACATTCATTGTCAGGTGGTTTCTAGCTAAAGGGACTGAAGGTTTCAAATTCACTGCAGTAGTGCATACATCAATGACGGGCCACGTCTTACCGATGTTTGTGTAAGATGAAGAGCAGCTCCTTGGAGGTGTCTATGAGACGACCCTGATCCACACCCCTCAGTGATCAAGGAGATAGATCCCTTGCAGAGTTGCTGATAAGTTTCCAGTTCCGGTTGCTATTCTGAATTATAATCACCAAGAAAAACACCCCCTTCAGCTCTGCAAGAATGGTACATCAAATAAGTAAAACAACAAAAAAGTCAAAAACTGTATCACTATCATGAAAAGATTTTTAATGGATTTATGAAGAAGATAGACTGTATCTTACCTGACCGTTTGCTAGCTTGATTGGTAAGTTGTAATTAACTAGACCGGGAGATGGGCCTCAGCCGTACTCTTGCTTTGGGCCCTGCAGATTTTAAGGACAGACCTGATCATATCTGATTTAAAAATCTAAGGCACCCATTATCAACATCATCGATAACAGCAAAGTCTAGGTATCTGAATAATTCGTCAAAAATAATTAAGATTGGTACCAAATTACATGGCCTCTTTAAAATCTCCTGCATTGCCCCTGAAATACCTTCATAGCTCTGTGTGTGTGTGTGTGTGTGTGTGTGTGTGTGTGTGTGTGTGTGTGTGATATTACAGAAACTTTCTTTGCTTTAGAAGACACAAGCCTGGGGGTGCCTGGGTGGCTCCATCGGTTGGGCATCCAACTTCGGCTCAGGTCACGATCTCACAGTTTATGGGTTCAAGCCCTACATCTGTCTCTGTGCAGACAGCTCGGAGCCTGGAGTCTGCTTCAGATTCTGTGTCTCCCTCTCTCTCTGCCCTACTCCAGTCATACTGTCTGTTTCTCTCAAAAATAAATAAAACATTTAAATTAAAAAAAAAAAGACACAAGTCTGAGTTCAAAGTTAGGTCCATTTCATCCTTTATTGTCACCTTGAACAAAATAGAAGCTCACTATTAATAGCAGCTATAGTGGTGGTTGTTCAAATGTGGACTTTTTAAAACCAAAACCGGGAAGTGGGCTGTTACTGCTGATGAGTGAAACCTATCAGGTGGTAATAAGGCAGGGTCTTAACGAAAAGAGAGCCCTTCAGCCAGTGACCCAGAGGTGAAAGACAAGATCTCCTGTTACAGTCCCCTGAGCCCTCGCTCTGACTGCCTGACAGAGCGGTTGTGTATTTTAAACCCAGCACATGAGTTGACTCCCACGTAAGTAGATTATGTGAAGTTGGTCTCTCCTAAATAGCAGCCGACTTACTAAGCACACTGGCCTATCTGAGTAATTGCAAAACTCAAGAGACTGGGCTTTCAGCCTCGTAGTCAACACCCATGGCCACCCAGGGGGTGTGTGCTTGGAGCTTTAGAATGGAGCTGCCAAACACGTGTGCTTTGCCAGCACCGCTCCGGCTGGCATGCCTCACTCTGGATGTGTTAGCCATTAAGGCACGTTCGTGTGCTGCTGCCCTGAGAGCAGTGTGGGATGAGCACAATATTAAGGGATCGGTATACACGCTCTCAGGACGGCTGAATTCTCATGTTTGGATTTCCGTGTAATTGCTGTGTGCCAGCCTAGGGAGTTTTCTGTAATCCTGCATTAGGGCTGGGGATTCTGTGCTGTAAGTCTGTGACTTCACGGTTCCAATTTCATGTGACAGGCCCTAGACTCCAGTCCAGCCCTGTCACCACGCAGGCCCGTGTTTCAGGATTCCAGCAGAAATGCCGAGAAATCAGTGCTTCCTCTTTGCCACACAGTTCACTGAGCTTTCTTTCAGAATTCTTGCAAGGCACCGAGTAAGAAGGCTTTTTATTATAACCTACTCTTTAGAGTAGCATGATTTAAATAGTTTTTAGGTTTGTTTATTTATTTTGACAGGCACACGAGTGGGGGAGGGGCAGAGAGAGGGAGCAAGAGAGTCTACACCATTAGTGCAGAGCCCAATACGGGGCTCGGACCCAGGAAGCCATGAGATCATGACTTGAGCCAAAACTGAGTTGGACACTTAACCAACTGATCTACCCAGTCACCACAGATCAGCATGATTTATAACGCAATGTTTAGCTCAAGTTTAAGAAAACTCACAGTGGGGCACCTGGGTGGCTTAGTAGGTTAAGCACTGGATTTGGGCTTGGGTCATGATCTCACAGTTCCCAGGTTCAAGCCCTGCATCAGCTCAGAGGATAGAGCCTGCTTTGGATTCTGTGTCTCCCTCTCTTTGCCCCTCCCATGCTTGTACTCTGCTCGCGCTTTCTCTCTCTCTCTCTCTCTCTCTCTCTCTCTGTCTCTGTCTCTCTCAAATTTTAAAACTCACAGAACAAGTTTTTTTGGGGGGGAGTGGAAGTCATCCTGAGGTAATATAGTACAGGTGGAAAGAGGGGGCACATCCCTGCCTTGAAAACACCTTGGAAATGCATGAATTGAGGACAGTGTCTAACCAGTGCTGAACAGTGCTGAGTGCTAAGATAGGTTGATCTCTTTAAAAAGGAACTCAGTTTATGGGGATTGGGGTGGGCAGGGATTGAAAACGAGATAAAGCGCCTGGCAAAGGGAAAATGGAAAGTTTCTCCGGGGTGTTAGGGGCGGTTTTCCTCTTCTCTGTTGTCATGCTATAATATTACTTTTCCAAAATTGCCCTTCAGTTGTATAGGCAAAGAGTGAAGGAAATCTGCTTCAAAAGAATTTAAAAAAATTTTTTTTAATGTTTATTTATTTTTGAGAGAGACCAAGCGAGCAGAGGAGGGTCAGAGAGAGACACAGAATCCAAAGTGGGCCCCAGGCTCCGAGCTGTCAGCACAGAGACCGACACGGCTCGAACCCACGAACCATGAGATCATGACCTGAGCTGAGGTCGGACGCTTAACCGACTGAGCCACCCAGGCACCTCAAAAGTCAAAAGACTTTTTTTTTTTTAAACTGGGAAACTGGATTTTCCCTTTAGTACCAAAAAGCCAGTAACCAACGCTACTGGCAGATTCAGCAGACTTCCTTGGCCACTTGGGAACAACACCAACCTGGCGTTCCCAGTGATCTAACTCATAAAGACTTGTCTTAGAGGATAACTCACAGAAAACGGGAGCCATGCTACAGTACCTGTAGTTTTTCCCTGTCATTTCCTTTCGTCCCCTGGAAGATTTCTTCTTTGCTCCTCCAGGGTGTGGGGCGCGAACCATCCAACAGAAGTCCTTGCTCTCTCGTGGTTCATGTGGGGGGGCAGGGAGGACAGATGCTAAGTCAACAGTCACTAAGTGGTACTCGGGTTGGTACCAAGAAAAGTAGTAAGAATTAACCACAGGACAAATACACCTGCTTCGGGATATAGTTTGCCCCCTGTGTTGAGCCGAAAGATAACTTTATTCCTACGTATTTACTTGTCTAAATTTTCAAGACGGTATCCAGTTGACATGTGAGTGTAGATCTAGAAGTAGGTTTTCGTCACTTCAGTGTGACAAGTCTCCCTGATGGAGGCCCAGTGTGCCTGCTCTGAGTTCTGTGATTCGTCTCCTGCAGCGTGATGTGCGGCAGATATGTGTGTTCATCCCTCGTCTCCGTGGGAGGGAGGTGCAGAGTGAGGTCTCCTCTCTGGGCCGTGGCCGCAGGACAGCTCCAGGCCAGGTCACCTGCAGATCACCGCGCGGGCCACCAAGTCTGGTACCGTTCCTGATGCATTCGCTTTCATTTTGCATTTGTTGGTCACTGAAATCACTGAAGTTAAAATAATAATAATAATGTGGGCAGAAGCCCTTTGGTGGCGTGCACTGGCAAGGAGGTGAGGGCCACCCTGCCGCCTCAGACCTGTCGTGGCGGCGTGCCTCAGAGAGCAGAGCAGGGAGGTGGGGACGAGCCCCAGGTATCCAGCATGAAACATCGCAGGGCCAGATTACGGATCATGTTCTTCTGAACTTCTCACTTGCCAGCAACTCAACCCTGGTTTAGAGAGAAACGCTGCCTCTGGAAAGCTCTTTCTCAGTTTTCTCCACCCTTGTATTCTTGTGCTTGGTACCGTGCCTGCCACAGAGTGGACGTTCAGGAGTTTGCCTGATCTGCGAATGACTGGCTGAAGTACTGCATACGGAGGCCAGGTCCTCGAAACAACGAAGGGCACGTAACCGAGTGAAGCTGTTCAGAACCGTCAGGGGTAAAGGTTCATTATCTGTGTTTCTCATCTAATGCGCCGCAGTAATCTTGGACTGTTATTTACCCAGTTTACAGATCAAAACACTGCAAGTCTGAGAGGTCAAGTGACTGACCACGGTGCTCGCTCTTACTCTGACTCCAGGCCCTTCGTGGCTTCCTCTTTTATAGCCTTGCTTCTCAACCCCAGGGGGCTGTTAGAGTCAGCGGAGCTCAAACACAGCTGGCCCTGCCCACAGCTGTCCTGGTTCCATGGTCTGGAGCAGGGCAGGGGACCTCCTGAGGTGTCCCCCGGCCAGCCTTGTAATCCTTCTCACCACCGTCTGGAACTATGTTCTAAGGTCGTGAGGCAAGAGGGCAGGTCATTCTGGAATAACTTGAAGTCACTTTAGTCTTAAGGTGGCCTTCACTCAACTCTCCGGGTGCTGGGTCACATTGGGACTTCATGGTGGGCCCAGTCCAACCGGAGCAGCAAAGACATACATGCCTTTTTCTTCAAGGCAGAGCCCAGAAGTCACCTGAAGGGAAAGAGCGAGGAGAAGGGAATAAATCAACCCAGTCAACAGCCAGGTGTCCGTGAACCAGCTGAACAGAGGCGGACGCCTGCCTTCAGAATGTGTCCCTGCAGCTGATCCCTCCTCCCTAATAACCCCCCTGCCCGGGTCAGAAGTGCAGACACCGGGCCCGGCCGCCTCTTGAGTGACCCGTATCCTGGGGCGTGAGGAGAGTCTGCGGTTGTCATCGCGTCAGGCAGCCTGCCCGCAGCGCAGGGCCCAGGCACAGGCCCGCGGGGAGGCAGGGTGGCGACGGTGGCCATACGGCAGGGGACAGGTCGTCACCGACAGACTTTCTTATTGATTCTGGCTTGATTCTTGGCACTCGGGACAACGATACTACTCCCTTTGGTACATCATCATAAATAATGTCATTGAGCAATGCCAAGGTCATTTTTGCTCTGCTTTTTATTGTATTTTCCTGTCTCCCCTGATCATACTTGAAAATTCTTTATACTAATAAACTCTCTGTTCTATGTACTTGTTAGAAAAGTTCATGGGTAGATAATTCATAGAAGACTGGTCTTCTTTCACGAGGTTACGGTCTACTGTGTCCTGAGAGCAATTCCATTAAAGGGCTTAGAGTTAACACTGTTCTTTCACACAATCCAGCTTGTGAGTCTCCTATGCCTTTGACTCCTCAAACATGTAGTTTCTAAACAAAAAAATACCTTGTTTCTGTCCGTCACGTCACCGATTCTGGTGGAGTGCTTCATTTGAGACCTTCTTCATTGCAAATGAGGACCAACATTGAAACGTTTTGGGTTAATTTCCAGAAGACGAACTGCATTTTGGTCACGTAGAGAGAGCTCTGCGGGCAGGAGTATTACACCCTGCAGCATTACTCTGTGTTCACCGTCTTCCCAGGCCGCCATGATCCACCTCACAGAGAAGTGGAATCTCTTTGTGGTCAGAAAGGAGACACCCTTGTGTTAGGACTCCTCACCCATGAGGTTTCTATGCTGTTATGTGTTTGTGGCCGAAATAAAACAATGCAAGTTATTCTCATGTTGAGGGGAGTCTTCTTTATTAAACCACGGCAGAAAAATAAATGTTTTCCCCATAACTTCCAAGCGGAAGCATGTATGATTCAAAACCAAAGTCCTTGATGTTGTAACTTGCATTCGAACTTTGAGAACTTTAAAAATAATAGGGGCACCTGGGTGGCTCCATCAGTTAAGCATCTGACTTCAGCTCATGATCTTCAGGTCATGATCTCATAGCTCGTGAGTTCGAGCCCCAGTTGGGCTCCATGCTGACAGCTCAGAGCCTGGAGCCTGCTTCAGATTCTGTGTCTCCCTCTTGCTCTCTGCCCCTCTGTGACTTGTCTCTTTCTCTCTCTCTCAAAAATAAATAAACATTAAAAAATAATAATACTAAACCTCAGAAAGTCTTGCCAAAGGATTCTTTATGGGTCCACTGAGGACGCAAATGCCCTCTGCTGAAACCTGACTATGTTAGTCGACGAGTCGGCTCTACTGTATCTGCCAGTTTGTTCTATTATCATTATATAAATAACCCATCAAAATGTCATTTCTTTTCTGTAAAAAAATGCAGGATTTATAGCTTCAGCTAGATGGATTATCAATATTCTGCCCCTGAAAGATTGCTCTAAGGATGCTTGGAGATAGAAAGTAGCAATAATTGGTCCCTAAAGGAGCAAGCTGAAGTGGGTGCATAATGCCTTGCACGGCGGCCTTCTGCGTGTGCCCGGGGTGGCCCCGGTGGAAGAAGGAAGGGAGTGTGAGCAGCAGGGGGTGGAGAAATCGGTTGTGATCTTACAACAGTATGTGTGTCGTGTATTCATATTGCAGAGACAGACACAGAAGAACTCCAGTCTGGTGGCAATCCCATCTGCAAAGGAAAATGTTAAAAAAAAAAAAATCCATGTCTCAGTCCCCCAATTATATTAGCTATTTGCTGGACCATCTGAATCTAATCAAGATACAGTGTCAGTAGAAATAACACTGTCACTGGGTAATGGCTTCCTGCCGCTACATAAATGCCATGTGTCAGTTTGCTTAGTAATGACATTGCCGCTTATCTTTTTTGGTGGTAATGATTATTTTTACTTCTGTGCAGTTTTTCTCATTGTGTTCTTCCCATATTCAGACGATAAATTACAGCTGTGCGTCTCAGCTAAGCACCACTTTCAAACAGCGGCAGACCTTGCCAGGCCCAGGGCTTCGTCCCTGGAAGGTGGATGTGAGCACGTCCAAACTTGCTTCCGCGATCTGAGCAGCATGTGTTCCAGAACTTGTGCCCAGCTTCATTAGACTTGTCAAAGCCCCTGCCATCCCTCCAAAAATCGATGTTTTTAAGAAACAGTTTAGAAGGCCCTGGGGGCTTTGAGAGCTTACCTAAAAAATGAAAACTCTTCTAGTCGCAAAGCAGTGCAGTCAATATTGAAGCCGCAAGGAAGGATCTTTTAGGTGTGTCCCACTGACCCATAATCTGAGGGGCCCTGAGGAAGGTATTTCATTAGCACATCGCCATCTTGATGAGACATTGCAGAAGGAACGAGGTGGCATGAAGGGTGGACTGCAGAGAACATTGTCGCACAGGTGATTGTGGACTGGAATAAAGACCGTCACCACCAAGCAGACCTAGGACTGTGTGAAACATGGGTAAAGTGCTCTTCTCCACCGTGGCTAGATGCCTGTGACAAGCACCAAGCAGAGATGGTACGCTTCGTATTTCCAAACGCACATTCTGCCGGGCTCTTGAAGAACCCGTTTGTATTCCTTTATGCGCGTTTCAAAACTCAGCCCGAGTATTGACTTGTAAAATGAGCCCCGGCTTCAGTGCCGCCCTCACTTGGGGACTTTCAGAGGATGAGAAGCAGGGCAGCAGCTGACTGCTCAACCCTTGTCAGCTTCTGTTTAAGAAGCATCTGAAAAGGAAGAGGAAAACGGAGAAAATTTTTTAGCCAGGAACTTCCATGTCTTTGAGCGTGTGGCAGGTTAGGGCTTGTTCCTGAGTTTTGTTGGAAGGGCCGGGGAGAAATAACAGAGAGAGAACACCTACTGCTCAGGTGCATATGGACCGGCGTGGTGCCCCTGGGTGAATTCTTGAACTATGATCAACCAGACCTGAGCCCCAGAAGGGCGGGGATGGTTACACAAGACGCACACACGCCCACAACCGCGCTTTGTTGGCCGTGGGTAGCCCAGGGCGGGATGCTGTCAGCGGCGTTCCTGGTTTCCCAACTGCACACGCCCGAGAGTGTTGTCTTTGAATCAGGAACTGGTGCAAACTTCATATTTTTCACGTGTCATTCGGACTTAGTGATCGTTTAAATAATCTTGCAACATTAACTCAACATCTTAATCTTCCCGGAGTAATAACCTCACTGGGCACATTGGCCTTGTGACTTAAAGAAGACATTGGGCCTTTTTTCTTTTCTTTTTTTTTTTTTTTAACAAAAAGGTAGTATGGACATTTTGTATTTTCTTTTACAATGTTTATATGCTTTCGAAGCTGTGTAAATAGGACTCTTGTCCAATTTGCAGCTTTCTTTCCTTCTGTACAGGTGTAACTCGCAGTCCTGAGGCTGAATCTCCCTTTGGCCTTGTCATCTGAAAGCCTACTTTCAGAAAGTGGTTTCAAGCTTCCTAGTCACTCAGAAGTTGTGCAGGGACAGAATGATCTGGTCATTTTCATTCATGCACCCACCTCACCATACTCTTTTTGTATGTTTATTTGTATGTTTTGTATGTTTGTTTAAGTTTATATGTTTTTGAGAGGTGGGGAGAGGCAGAGAGAGAGAGGGAGAATCCCAAGTAGGCTCTGCAGTGTCATCACAGAGCTCAACATGGGGCTCGAACCTGTGAACAATGAGATCATGACCTGAGCCAAAATCAAGAGTCAGATGCTCAATGAACTGAGCCACCCAGGCACCCCTTGTTCTTTTTTATGAAGCACTGTGTTAAGCCTCTAGCTTTTCACTTATGGGTACTAAGCAAAATATTGGAGTACTTCATTGTAAACTGCTGTTTTGCCGGCCCCATTACAAGTAGGAAAAATTGTTCAATTGAAAATGGAAACGACTGGCTTTGTCACAGTCCTCTGACAGTGGCATATAATTAATACGATGCTTTAAAAACCTTTTTTACATTTATTTATTTCTGAGAGACAGATCATGAGCAGGGGAGGGGCAGAGTGAGACGGACACACCGTTTCAGAAACAGGCTCCAGGCTCTGAACTGTCAGCACAGAGCCCCACGCAGGGCTCAAACTCACGAACGTGAAATCATGTCCTGAGCCGAAGTCGGAGGCTTAACCGACTGAGCCACCCAGGCGCCCCTAATACGATGCTTTTATTTGAAGTGACCACTAGGACGTATTGTAGGCCACCTCCAATAGTCTGGGACAATAAAACCCCAGAGGAAATGGGGACAGTTTCCCCTCCATATTCTGTTCTCACTGATAATCTTGAAGTGTGGCAGAGAGAGCGGGGCCACTGAGAGAACAGACTCACACAGGGAGGGGCCAAGTCCAGTCTATTTCTTAGGAGATGGATGCACAGATAGACGAATCTGGAATGTGTCGACATTCAGTAAGCACTAGTACAGTCGCTGGGGCTGCTGCTATTCAGAACCCTGGGAAGAAGACTAGTCCTTCAAAAACAGATTAAAATCAGTGGGAACACATGCAGAAGAGTTTGCTTGTATAACAAGAAACTGGAAACAAGAAAGTTGGACTGGAACTGCAAGCTGAATGAAGACTGGCAGGAGGTACCAGAGTGGGAAGGGGGCCGAATTTCCTGGGACAGACAGCCCCTGAGGGCCAGGGACTGCACCAAGCATGGGCTGGCCCTCAGTCCGCAGGGAAAAGCGCCTGCAGAGCTTGGCAGCCCTCCACAAGTTACCTGATGGCTCTGGCCTCCATGTCTCCATCAGTAAAATAAAAACATTCCTTGTACGCACGTCATGGAGTTGTTGTGAGGTTTAAATCAGATAATCCATAAAGTTTTTAGCAGCAGGTCTAAAAACTCAAAAAATGTTTGCTATTATGACATTTCTTTTCTCTGGATCGTAATTATTACTGTAAAAAGGAAAACACATTTTAGAAAAAAAGGGGTGTCAAAAATCCCTCCCAATATGGAACAGACTGTTGGCAGGAGGGCGGGGTGGGCTGTGGGGGCAGGCTCGTGTGCACGTGTGTGTGCTTGCCTGCCCAGGTAACAAGCAGGAGGAAACCTCAACAGAAACCGTGGAGCCGCAGATACCCCAGTGGGCTCCCGAAGGAGGCAGGCTGTGCTGGTCTGATTCTGGACTGATCTTAGAGAAATAGCCATTTGCTCTAGAAATCAGCTGCAAGAAAGCATTTGCTCAAACCAGAGAACAGGGCCAGGTGACTGTAAAGGTTTTCTTTCAGTTCCAGATGCACCACAGGATTTCACGTATAGGCAGAGTTGTGTCTTGGCCCAGCACACCATCGCCAGAGGACAGAAATCTGTCAGCCTCTCCGAAAGCATGCCAGGTGGGCACCACGCTCTGCCCGTGGCTCCGAGCTGGGGTCTGCGGTGCAGCTGCCTGACTGTGACTTCCGGCGCCCAGAAGCCGGCTACAGTGTCCTGGTCCATAAAAGGGGGGTGAAAATATCCACCTACTAGGCTTGCCTGTTGTAGGCCCTGAGTACCGTGTCCCGAACATAGTGAATACTCAGTAAGCGTAGTTCTTATTGGACATAAGAGTTCTTTATCGGACATAAGAGTTCTTATGCTCCTAAGAGTTGTTAGGGCTAGGTACTGCCCCATTTCTCAGATGAAGAACTCAAACCTAATTGATTTGGTCTGAAAGATGGTAAAGTCATGATTCAAACCCAGGTCTGTGTGTTTTAAGGCTGAACATGCTGGCGATTCCTAAAACGTGGCTGGAAAGCACCTATGCCAAAGCTCTTGGGAATAATGGTGCCCTGACCTGCTCTGCTGAGCTCCGTACTTGGAGAGAAGTGCTGGGTTCCCACCTCACCTCTGATGTTCCTTCTTGCCGGAAATCCCTTTTCTAAGCCCCTGTGCCCTTCACCTCATACCTAGTAATCCCTAGATCCCTGCACCGACATTACTTCCTACAGGAAGCCTTCTCTGCTTGCGCTAGGTGGCTGTGTTGCTCTCTGCCCTTCCTTGACTCCCCGTGGGGCTGCATCATGCTAATTTTAAGAGGCCTGTCCGAGCACCAGGAATGTGGTAGGCGGTTACTAAATGCAGAAATAAAAAGCCTGCTTAGTAAATTCTGGTGGGTCTTAAAAAATAATGTTAAGTTAATGGTAATAATACATTTTTCATAATTAACAGCATAACACAGAATTTAGAGAAATTTCTAGTTGGGAGTCCTGGAGGGCACTCATGAGAGTTTGAGAGGATTAGCAGCCCCTTGAGTGGCCCCGAGTGCCCCCTCGACCCTCAGCCTCACCATCAGTGATCAGTTCTCCAAAGTGCCGGCCCCTCAGTTGTTTTGATCTCCTGCTTTTCTTATATTCTTATATTTCTGAAACTGGCCTTTCCTTTCTCTTTCCTGCTTTCTTCAGTTCTATGTATCATTTGAGAAAATGATGCTGCCTCCGGGAAGGTACTGGAAACATTACTTCCCCATAAGTAGATACAATTTGTGTTGTTTGTTCTTACCAAGAAGGTATTTTCTCCCTTCTCTTAAATTACTTCTGTCCATTTCTGTAACAAGCTCTGAATTAATTTGTATCTGTGTTCATAAAATATAGAAGAAATTTCCCGTGTGTGGGAACTATAAACAACTCTTCCTAGAATTTTTTTTAACAGTTATAATACTTTAAGCAAATTAAACACTGTTTATGATAATTCAGGCTTCTAAAACAGTAGAGTGGTGTTTCTTTTTTCTTTCTTTTAAAACATCTTAATACCCAGCATCCTCCCCCCACCCTTTTTTCTTAAAGAAAAACGTTTTTTATTATGGCCATCTAAAAATGTATGCAAGGGGCTCCTGTGTGGCTCAGTCAGTTAAGCATCTGGCTTCGGCTCAGGTCATGATCTCACCGTTTATGGGTTCGAGCCCCGCATCAGGCTCTGTGCTGATGGCTAGCTCAGAGCCTGGAGCCTACTTCAGATTCTGTATCTCCCTCTCTCTCTGACCCTCGCCTGCTCACGCTCTCTCTCTCTCTCTCTCTGTCTCTCAAAAATAAATAATATTAAAAAAATTTTTTTAAATAATACATAAGTAATGTATGCAAAAGAGCACCTGCGTGGCTCAGTCAGTTAAGCTCCAGACTTTGGGTCAGGTCATGATCTCCATTTGTGAGTTCGAGCCCCGCATCAGCCTCTGCACTAACAGTGGGGAGCCTGCTTGGGATTCTCTCTCTCTCTCTCTCTGTCTCTGCCCCTTCCTCTCTGTCTCTAAAATAAATAAATATATAAATATGCAAAAATAGAATACAATATTGAACTCCCAAGGGTCCAATTTTCAGGTATTAACCTAGCATGTCTCTTCCCTTCCACCATTGTTTCCCTCCGTTCCCATCTCAGCAGAAAAGAAGAGGCCCCCACTGATTGCAGTGCTGTCCCCTCTCTCCATGTGTCCTTCCCCTCTGCTGTCCTCAGTGTGTTTCACCTGCAGTGACGCACCCACACACTCACGGTCGCATGAGCACACACACACCTTCAGCCAGCCCTCCTCCACCCCTTTTGCCATCTTTCTTTGGTTTCAAATATTGGGACAGAAACTTGGTTGGGAATGTAACTTGGAGTAGACACAACTTACTAACATAACAGACTAACTTGGAATAGGAGATCTAAAAAAGTATGCAGGGACAAGTGCTTCTGAAAACAAAATCACTCCAAAATCCTCTTTAAATCAAAATTTTTAAGAAAAGTCATGGCCTACGAATTGGTGAACTAATGGCAGATTGTTTTCAGTTTTGCTGCTTCTTCGTCCTCTACGCTTTTCCAATTTTCAACACCGAGTAGGCATCGCTTTTACAATTTAAAAATATCCCCCCAGTGCTAAAAGGAGTCATTTGCAAGTTGCCTCTGAATCTCTTACCCAGCAAAATACGTCTGGACCAGAAACTAAATGAAACCTTTTCTTCAAGTCCAAACTGTATTTTCCATGGTTTGGAAACCCAGGAATGGAGGCGGGGGGAAAGGCATTGCTTGGCAGAGGGGAGCTAAGTGGGTGAAATAGCCCAACAGCCTCTCTCACCAGCTTTACCCCTTGTCTGTCTCGGTGCTTGGCTCTCAGCCCCGGGCGGGTCTTCTGCGTCGTCCCTGGGCAAGCTGACCCCCTGGGCAAGCTGACCCGGCGCCACTGCAGATGAATGCTCCTCCACCACCCTCCCTGTGTAATTACCATGTGTGTTCTGGCTCCGGAGAGTAGAAGGGATTAACCCGCTTGCCTCTGGTAAAGCAGGGCCCAGTGTCATATTACACGCCATGGTGCTTGATGTGACATGATGTTCACCAGGCGACACGAGCAGGATTGGGTGTGTGGAGCCTTGGCAGGGCTGGAAACTCCTCCTTAGCTGTGAAGTGACTAATCCCGCAAGGGTGCGTCGGAATTAAACGTAGGGACACAGCACATAAGGGAACGC
Source organism: Suricata suricatta (assembly GCF_006229205.1). Taxonomy (NCBI): domain Eukaryota; kingdom Metazoa; phylum Chordata; class Mammalia; order Carnivora; family Herpestidae; genus Suricata; species Suricata suricatta. Next base: position 43,852,540 of record NC_043713.1, read on the forward strand.
AGGGGCTGCAAGGTCAATGGAGTTGGAACCTCACGCATAAATCTTCTGCCTACGAGTTTCCATTGTCCTAAGAATCCTCGCTCGCTCATCCCTTCGACTGCCCCTTCATGCTGTGCACCAGTTTAGATGTCATCTCTGAAGTCTTGGGGTGTTGTGATTTCGTTCGATTGAGTTGAGGGTACCCACTCCATACGTCTAAACCAAGCCCATGAACCTCAACTTTTCATAGCGTGGCTTCTAAGTAGTGTCTCTACAAAGTTGAGCTCTTGGGATAACATGCAACATTAGGAAACTACTGAATTATAAAAACGTGTGCAGTTCTCACACAAACTATTGAGTTAGTGTCATTTTGTTTGCTTGCTTGTTTGAAATTACACCTGAAAAGACATTATACTTTATTTTTTTTAAACATTTCTTTATTTTTGAGAGAGAGAGAGACAGATCATGAGCAGGGGAGGGGCAGAGAGAAAGGGACACACAGAATCTGAAGCAGGCTCCAGGCTGTGAGCTGCCAGCACAGAGCCCGGCACGGGGCTCGAGCCCACGAACCGTGAGATCATGACCTGAGCAGAGTCAGATGCTCAACCAACTGAGCCACCCAGGTGCCCCAAAAAACTTTATACTTTAGTGATCAAGAACACAGGCTTTAGAATCATAGGTCTGTAACTTAAGCCGAGTGACAACCATTCTGAGCTTCAGATTCCTTGTCTGTAAAATGGGATTATAGGGCTATCTCATAGGATCATTGTAAAATCAAATGAAAGAAAGCCTGTAAAACAGCAAGCTCACTCCTTGGCACACAGTACAATTCAATAAATAGTAACTACCATTAGAGCAGCTGTCCTCCATAGGCTTGAACGTGACCTCTGCCTGTTACCCCAGGAGCAGCACGGTGGGTTCGGCTCTGTGTCCAGCCAGCTGTGCACCTGTGAGCATTAATGCATCTGGGACTCTGTTTCTCCATTTGTAAAAGGGGCTGTTGATCTAGGTCACCCTGGAGATCTTTTACTTCTAAAAGTGTGGTTGGCTATTTAAGAAGAGGTGCCGTGACAGTTCGAAGTGACAGAATGACTAACTGAAAGCCTCTTGAGTCGACAGCATTGATTCCTCTTGAGGCTCTGCTCATCCTCCTTCGCACTGGTTCTCAACTTTGCCGTTCATCAGACCGACTTGGGGAGATGCCTGGGCCCCAACTATTACATCAGAATATCTGACAATATTTTTTAAATCTCCTTGGGTGATTCCAGTGTGCACCCAGGGTTAAGAACCACTGCTATATGCAAATAACAGAATTAAAAGCAAGGCAGAGGAGAAAAGATTCGTCTAAACCCCAAGCTGCATCTTTGAGAAGGGACTTCAGCTACAGTCTTACTTAGAAATTTGTTCTTTTCCTTAACATCGCTGGGGACATCAGTCCCCATCAGCCTCGGACCCGAATTGAAACTCTCTTTTCATGATCTAACTCTGCTACTCCAGCCTCATTTTTCGGTCGGCCTGACTCTGCCCCAGTGGAGACTAATCATATGCCAGATTTCTTCTAGTTTTTAGCCTTTGTATCTTCTCTAACCCTCTCCTTTCTTATCTGACCTTACCTGCCACCCCAGTACTTGGCCAACCTCTGCTTCTTCTTCGGATCTCCATGCCTCCCCAAAGTTCTGAGTTGGGTGTGCCTCCTGTGTACTCCCTATAACCCACTCTGCACCCCCAGTGACACACTGTACTTGATCTGCATTCCCAGCCCCATAGACTGTTAAGTTCCACAAAAGCAAAGAATGTGTGGTTTATTCACCACTGCATTCCCTATATTTCACATGGTCAAGCTCAGGGAGGATGGGTAGAATGAATGAATAACTGAATGACTGAACACTAAAGGGAAATTCTTAAGGGACCAGTCACAGTAAATGAAAGAAACCAGGTCCTATGAATGAATGCACAAAAAAAAAAAGACATTCTTAATGACTGATTCACACTAAGTCAGGTATATGAGGCCTTATTCGTCTACCTCTACACTCTTTCATTTCAGACCATTCATTAATCCAGGGGGGTGCCATCGTGGGGAACCAGACATAACTTTCCACAAAAAGGAGCTTAGTTTCCTCCGAGATTTGATCCTGCATTATTAGTTCCATAAATAATAATCAACAAAATGTTAATATTAAAAAGCAAGAGAAATATATTTCAGTATATTTTAATGCATATTTTTAATGAAATATCATCTTACTAGTTAATGAAATATTTACAGATAAATTGATTGGGTGTTTGAGACTTACTTTAAAATTTGCAGTGAGGGAGAGGGAGCAAGAGAAGTATAGGTGAAACACGCTTGAATGAACAGCTTTTTGAAGCTGGATGGATATATGGGGGTTCATTACGGAATTTTCTCTGCTTTGCCCTACATTTGAAATTGTCCAAAACAAAATGTTAAAACAGAAATGTAAAAAAAATACAGTTGTGGAAGGAAGTTTTTCTCTGCATTGCTGTTTGGTTCATTGGGTGTTTTCACACAGACACACACACACACACACACACACACACACACACACACACACACGCCAGCCATACATCACCTGGAGCCAACTTGGTCTTGGTCAGTTGGAAAACAGGAATGTTCTCCAAAGTTAGTAAACTGTAATCAGTTCCACAAAGTTTTCGGGCACCAGAGTTTACAAATCACTACAGTTTGATTTGTAACTCCATTCATACGTCCACAAGAAATACAGCCTGTGCCGATTTCCCCCCGTATTTGCTTAGTCAAACAATGCTTTTCCATGGCACATTCAAAACCCCGGGACGCCATTCTACGGTCCCCGGCCCGGCCCTACCCCTCCCCATTGTTTTCACAACTCAGAACGTGCTTCCTTTCACAGTTAGCAAAAGTCAGCAGTGTAACGTGGCCTTTTCCCACCCCTAATGTTGGGAGAGGCCTTGCTCCCCAGACAGGAATGGGCCCCAGGGCGGCCCGCGGGCTCGTCCAGGCCCCAAGCCGGGCCCTGCTCTCCACAGCCCCTTCCCCCTCTGCTCGCACCCGGACCGCACGGCTTGTGCCACTTGTGCCACGAGTGGGGCCCCGGCGGGCTTTACCCCCGTCTTGGGCCTCTCCCTTCCCTCCTGCTGGTCGGCCAGGCACCCTCCCTCCGGCGCCCCGCGCCCGAGCCTGCTGGGGGCGCTCTCACCGCCACCACAGGGTGGAGGCCAGCCCTCCTTCCTCAGCTTTCAAACTTTTCGATCTTGAGTGATTCGGCCTGGAGACCCTGCTTCCCACCCTGCGGAGCCCAGGGGCCGCGGCCCCCTCTGGGCCGCCATTCAAATTTCCCTCCAGCTCTTTTCTTTGAGTTTCTTGTTTCAGCCACATCCCATGCGAAGGTGCTTCTGAACACAACTGTGTCCGGTTTTGCGTATCTGCCAGAGGTGGCGGGGTTTTTCATCCTTTAAGCCTTTTGAATGGCGTGTCTTTCCCACCTGGCTAAGACACTTCAGCCCAGATGGGGTCTCTGGCCCGGAATCCTGTGCCTTGTAGCACCTGCTGTCTTCCGAGATCTGCTTTCTAGAAATTTTTGTTTGCTAGTTTGGGATACCTTCTCTTGCTGAGTCCTTTTTGAGTGCACCATGCCTCCACTTGATTTTCTCATCAACCCCCAAGGAAAGAGGCAATTTTATAAAAGAAACACATTTTATAAGAGAAATGGAGACACAGAGAAGTCGATACACGCAGATTACAGCTAGCAAAGAACCGAGCCAAATTCTCCTCACCACTTAGTTCATCCTTTACCCATTCACTTTGTAGAGACTTACTGATTACTCATTCTGTGCCAGGGTACATCCAGGTCTAGATTTTGAAAATGAACACTTAAGGAAAAAAAGAAAACATAGGATTTACTTAAGAATAAAATATTAACTTTTCATCTCTTACTAAAGCAGCTTGCAGTCATTGATACTAATATATTTCAAGCCACAAAAATAATCAATATACACACTTGGATTTCATTGCAAAGCTGTTGCTGAACAAACAAGACAGAAAGTACACACTCAAGACCAAAAGCTTTCCTTTCATAGCGGTAATTCTTTTCATTCCAGTCATTGTTAGGAGGCCCCTTTAAGATCAAACAGTGCACAAATCCCCCAATGCTACTTAACTAGTTGGGCAAGTTACTCATCACTTTGAGTCTATTTCTTCATCGGTAAAAGGAGGATAATGGATTCATTACATAAAGTGCTGAGGATAGTGCAAGCTCTGTGGAGAGCAGTTAATAAATATAACTCCCTTTTCTTCCCCTGTCAACTGTAAATTTATCATGTTAACAATAAAGAATAAATCTTTTAATAATAAGCAAACAAGTTTCGTTCATTCCCATCCTACACCAAAGTGTCCGGGAAACACTATAAATAAATGACTAAGTGTATTTTAGTTTCAGCACCTCTTTATGTAGCCTGTTTGATTGATGTGTTCATGGGAAATGAATGACAAGGTTGCAGGCAGTCAGAGCCCTGTGATGCTTGCAGTCCACACCCTGGATAAAATTGTGGAAGGAAAGAATTGTGACTCACCCTCTATTCATGGAAAATTGGACAAAAATATTAGCTGAGAAAAATATATTGAGTTTTAGAAATACGACCTGAATGTAATTAGTTGCTTTCTTCTTTGCACTTACTACCTTCAGGTAGGACATGAGTTTTCTAATTATCTTTAAAAATTTTGTATTGAAACAAATTCTCGAGCTTTTCTTTTTTTTGGGAGGGAGGAGGAACGGCTTTTCTATTTGTCGGTCGGTTGGTTGTACTGTAGGAGAGATGAAATTACGGATTCACCCTTACCTCTGTCACATTTCAACACAAGATTAGAAGATTTCTGATTTCAAAATTGTCTTCAAAGCAATAAGATGATGTTCCAAATCAGAGAATTTTTGAGTTCCAAAAAAGCTTTTCATTAAAAAATGGAGCCATTTGCCTGCCTATGCTGTTAATGAAAAGTACAATGTACCTATTGGTCAAGGAAGTGACTTCTAGTGTGTAAATTCTATTTTCTGATATACGATATTTGTCATTAGCCAGCCATCTACTTGTTCATGGTCCAGATGTGGCCACTTTCTACGAACTGAATATATACTAAAGTATGTAGATTCAACCATCTTTAAAGGAATAAATGTTAATGAATGGACGCAGACTGTTTTAACTGTAGCACACTGTTCAAATGTTAACTCTGTAAATGGGAAAAATACATTGTGGACGCCTGTTTTTAAAAATCACCCATAGCCACTCATGTTCTAGGTCATATTTTTGGGGTGGTCAACTATTTATTTTTTATAATGATGCCTGGCTGTTATTTTTCCTGAGACTTAAGAAACTAGACTGTATATTGCTAATGGAAAACATATTCTCCTGGACAAGTGATATTTCCTATGATTCCTTTCTAAAATTAAATGTAGATGTTAGCATATAGGCATTGCTTTATTTTTGGAGAGTTCGTGATTCATGGGTGGGGAAAGCTCAGAAAACAGATTTCTTAAAAACAAAATTGCTTTCCTCGTAGAATCTGTTTAAAAGACACTTTGGAATGACATTTTTTAAAAGTAGCCAAGATGGTGGTTTTAAGTAACCTAGGGGAAAGGCCTGCTCCGCCATCGCAGTGACAGCACTTAGCCATAATCACCACGTCAGGGACATTTTCTTTACAGGTAACAGACAGTGAATAAAAGGATTTACTTGAGAACGCCTGAAACTATTTTGGATTGTCTGGTCCTGAGATATTTATCAAGCAAGGACCAGAACTACATAATGGGTGATTTTTCCTGACTGCCATCTTTGAAACTGCTACCTTTGACAGTGACACAAAACGGCAGCTCTTAGTTTTAGTGGCCAAACCATCGATTCTAATTGTTTTCACTGTTCCCTCTTTTCTATCACAGAATCGGAAGACTTTTTGATGGCACAGAGCCCATTGTTTTGGACAGTCTCAAACAGCATTATTTCATTGACAGAGATGGACAGATGTTCAGATATATCTTGAATTTTCTACGAACATCAAAACTCCTCATTCCTGATGATTTCAAGGTGAGGGATTCACATTAAATTACCAATAGCATAAATATGTGATTTGTTTTGATGCGCTCCCCCAGAAAATATTTCAGGTTCTACGTTTTTAACATATACCGGCTCTAATGGCATCTCAGGTCTCTGACATGGTTATACTGTCTTCATGAAATAGAGTATATGGTCATTAAAGCTTTCTGTGACCAAAGGAGGGACTGATTTTATTTAAAGATTGAATTATAATTTATTTTAACACATTGGAAATAAGTCGATTAAATTCCAGGCTTGTTTCTGATAAGCCTTAGTGAGGTAAAAAATAAAAGGAAACCTCCTTAGCTTAATAGACTTTTTGTCTCAGATACTGAAAGCAAGCCTTATACTTAACAGTAAAATTTGAGAATTGTTCCCTCTGCAGTTAGTAACAGGTGTTATTGTTAATCTCACATTGTGGTGGCAACATAGGGAGTGAAATCAGACAAGAAGAACAAATAGAAAGTATTACTATTAAAAGAAAATATACAAAAATGTAATCTTTACAGCTGTTAATATTCTCTCAATATATTCTGAAGAATCAACTAAATACTGTTAGAATTAATGAAGAACTCATTAAGGTACCTACATTCAGGATCGATGTATCATAATCAAAACCAGTAGCTTTCCTACAGAATATCAAGAGCCAACCATAAGGTAGAATAGAAAAATGTCCCACTCACAAAGCAACACAATTTATAATACCTAGGAATAAACCTAACAAGAAATGGGCAAAATCTAATTAAGAAAACTGTAAATCTCTATGTGTGAGTAGAAAAGAAGAGTTGAATAAATGAAGGGAAAATCGGCGTTCCTGGATGGGAAGCCTCGATATTGTTAAGATGTCCCCCGTCCCCAACTTATAAATTCAACACAAATGCATTTGAGTCACAGATGTTTTTTAAATGAGATTGGATCCATTTGTAAAGTTTATGTAGAAGAAACAAAGCTTAAGAATAGCTAAATAGGGGCACCCGGGTGGCTCAGTCCATTAAGTGTCAGACTCTTGAGTTCAGCTCAGGTTATGATCTCACGGTTCATGAGTTCAGGTTCTGAATTTTGTTCAGTGCTGACAGCTTGGGATTCTGTCTCTCCCTTTCTCTCTGCCCCTCCCCAGCTCACGTGGGCATGCACCCTACCTCTCTCTCTTTCTCTGTCTGTCTCTCTCTCAAAAATAAATAAGCATTTAAAGAAAAGAATACCTAAGTAAATTATTGCAGGTGATAATAATGATGATAATGGTGGGCCATGGTGGATGTGCCCTACCAGACATCAAAACATACTACAGTAATTAAAAAGTCTGATCCTGACTGGGCTGAAATTGACAGAAAGATCAGGGGAGAAGAACAGATCTGGCGACAGATGTGTGCATAAAGGAATTTGATGTATTATAAAGGTGGTATTTCAATAAGTGGGAAAATAAAGGAATAATCAATAACTGGCACTGAGATAGTTGGCACAGAGACATTTGAAAAAAAAGTAGAGCCAAAGCCCTACCTCATAAGTTCACAGATATTCCAGAGATAAACACAAAAATTAAAATTATAATATCAGAAAAAATATGAAGGAATTTCTGAAAGCATAATTTTGAGGCAGAAAGGGCCTGCCTAAGGAAGACTTAATACCCACCATTGTAGCCTTTAAAAAAGGCCACAAAAAATTCACGTTTTTCTGAATTAAAGACACCATATACAAGTAAAACACAAGTGTTAGACTACAGGAAATAGTTGCAATAAAAAATTAATCTCATTAATAAGAGATCCTAAAATCTATATGAAACATACAAACAACCCAATGAAAAACATTATTAGACCTAAACAAAAATATCCCAAAGTGAAAACAAAAGGAAATTGCCAATAAACAGTTGGAAAGAAAAGGTATTTAATCTCTGTAGTATCAAAGGAACAAAAATTCAGATACCCCTTTTTATCCATCACACTGGCAAAAATTTTTTAAATTGATAATATACAGTGTTGGGAATATACATTGTGGTTGGGAATAAACATTTTTGGAGGGCAACTCAGCAATTTTTAAATTTTCAATCATACATACTCTTCGATCTAGCAGTTCCAAGTCTATTCATTTATTTTCTAGAAATAGTTACATAAACATGCAAAGATACATAGACATAGAATGTTCATCTGTAGTCATGTTTGTAATAGCAAACACTTGATATGACTAAAAAAATGTTCAGCAATGGCAGATGCTTACGCAAATAGCTCTATTATCTGATATGTGGGGAGAAAATCACCAGGATTTTATCATTCAGTGAAAATCCCGAGTTGCATAATGTGTATAGCCATACTTGTTATTTATGTAAAAAATATATATGTATATGTGTATAAATTCACAGAAAAAGATCTAGAAGATTAGATCCCAAATTGAGGGGGGCTCAGGGGGTCATTCGTCCATCCTCTCCTTCAGGATTTTGAACAATGGAGCACCTGCCAAATATACATTGGGTGAGAAAATGGGAGAGAGAGAGTAAGAATTGCAGCTAGTGTGTGAGGTTCCCAGCAGCCCAGGAAGAAGCCTGAGGGGGACTGTGTCCCTCTGGCAACAGCAGTGCCCAGGGGCCCCCCACAGAGTGTGCCACTGACCACACTGAGTGTGATTCAGGATTTAAAGATACAGGAAGTTGGTTCGTGCAACATGGCTCCTTATGAAAGTAAGCTACTTTGTCAGTGATGATCTCTTCCAACTCAGGAAGGAAAACATATTGAGAGTCTGTTTCTCATATGGCACCTTCTTAGAGGGTTTTCAAGGGTAATGTTCAATGTGTCATGTTTTCTTCCTGTGCCAGCTTTCGAACGTCTTTCCTGTCTTCCTCCCATGCCACTTCTTTCACCAGCAAGCATCTTACGCAGAGGCCGAAGTGAAGTCTCCTACATGGAGCCTTCAGCATAAACCTCGGGATGCACCTGCTCAGGGAGCAGAGAGAGCTGGCCAGGTTTAGGCAGCAGGCCCCCACACCAGCTGCAGGCGCAACAGAGAGCTAGGAAGAGTGTCAGGACCGCTTCTAGAAAGCAGAGACGGGAAGTCAGGAAGTCGAGTTCTGCTCCAGACACGGGGAGTGAGGGGAGTCAGGAGAAGGAGGGGAGCCTGCTGCGGGGCACAGACTTCAGCAGTGGCCCCAGCCCGTAACCAGACCTGGTGCCTCAAAGGTCAGGCATTCACCAGCCAGGTCTGGACTCCCCATTTTGGAGAGCAAGTACCTGAGTAGAGGGAGAAGGGCTGCAGGTGTGATATGGAGGCAGTTGGGGGCAGGGGGGCAGTGGTTTCCTACTCACTCATGTTTTCCTAGAAGGAATGCAGTGCACTTAGGGAAAGGAAATATCCCTGTTAATTCTGTTTTAAGGGGATTGCATTTCCAGATGCCCACTCAGAAACTCTACCTAGAGAGTTCTTTGGGTCCTTATGCTGCCCAGTCACCAGGAGGCCATGCCTGCCTCGGTCTCCCTCTGTCCCCCTCCCTCTACTGTGGAACCTGCTCCCTTGTTTTGTGTCCCGTCTCCGTAAAAAAGTGCTAGAATCCAGGGCACCTGGATGGCTCAGTTGCTTAAGCTTCGGACTTTGGCTCAGGTCATGATCTCACAGCTTGTGAGTTTGAGCTCGGCGACGGGCTCTGTGCTGACAGCTCGGACCCTGGAGCCTGCTTCAGATTCTGTGTCTCCCTCTTTCTGCCCCTACCCCACTCACATTCTGCTTCTCTTTCTCAAAAAAATAAAATAAAATAAACATTTAAAAAAACATGTCAGAATCCATTTACCTGCTCTAGGCAGGGACCTGGGAGTCATTCTGCACTTTATCCTCTTCTTCACCGCCCACACATGATCCATCAGTGAAGTCTATAGTACCTTCCAGATAGTTCTCCAGTCAGTTCACCCCTCTCATCTCACCTTCTTATCCAAGGCTCAGCTTTCTGGATGACTGGGAGTGCGTGCCTTCATAATTGGTTTCCCTCTCCTGCTCTTTCCCGCTCTTCCCCACTCTTCATGTTGAAACCCAGAGACACTTTTTCTCATTAGACTTTTTTTTAATGTTTATTTATTGTTGAGAGGATGTGCACGCATGCAAGCTGGGAAGGGGCAGAGAGGGGTGGGGAGGGAGAATCCTAAGCAGGCTCCACACTGTCGGTGCAGAGCACGACTTGAGGCTCAAACTCATAAACCACAAGATCATGACCTGAGTCGAAATCAAGAGTCAGATGCTCAACCAACTGAGCCTTGCAGGCGCCCCTCTCATTAGACTTTTTATTTTGAGATCACTGTAGACTCTCATGCAGATGTAGGAAATAATAGATCCTCAGTTACCCAGTTCCCTCCAATAGTGACATCTTGCAAAATGGTAGTATAACAACACAACCAGGATGTTCACATCGATACAGTCAAGGCACAGAACATTTCCATCATGGCCATGCCCCCTCCTGTTGCCCTTTCAAAGCCATACCCTTTTCCCTTCCCCCATCCTCCATCTCCCACGCATCCTTCACCAAGGCGTACTTTTGGGGGAAAACTGTGTCACGTCAGCCCCTGCTTACAGCTGTGCAGAGGTTTCCTATTCATCGTTCGTGCAGCAAAGCAGCACATCCTTGTCGGAGCCCACAGAAGGCTCTGGGCCCCGCTCCCCTCGACTCTTACCCTACACATATGCCCTCCAGTACTTTTCTTAGTTCTGCAAACATACCGTCTTCTTGTTCCCTTCAAAGAGACCGTTCTGTCTGCTTAATGCTCTTCTGGCCCATGTCACGTAGGGCTCATTGTACCCAACACGAAGCCATCCGCGCCTTGTCCAGCCCAGGACTGCCTGGCCCCTGTCATTCTCTGTGGTCACACCAGTGCATTTGCACCTATTTGTCTCCATTGCCGAGCGCTGTGTACCCAGCTGTAAGTTCCACATGCTTTTGGCTGCAGGTGTGGGAATATCCAATCAGCAGAGCCTTAAAAACTCATGGAGATTTGTTTTGTTCTCACATAAGAAGTCAGAGGTCATGGTTACGGATCGTGGTATCTGCTCATTGGTGTCATCAAGGACCAGAACTCTCTGTCTTTGTTTCACCATCCTCACGGTTCATGTTTTGGCCTCACACTTGTCACCTCTGGGTCATAAGGTGCCTGCCACAGCTCCAGGCATCACATCCTCATTCAAGGCAGGAAAATGGGGTAGAAGACTTTTAAACTCAGAAGAGTTTGTCCTTTTAGAAGTAGACTTTCCCTTTATACATCATTGGCTAGAACTGAGCCTCCCCTAGATGCAAAGGAGGCTGAGAAAGTAATGTTTTTCTTTTCTAGCCTCTGCAGTGAGAGAGAAGTGAGCAAGAGAGAGGGGCTGGGCATAGTTGCTGGGGAGGCTGACCAGCGGCAGCTGTCACACTGGTGCAGCCTTGGCACCTGCTAAGCACGTAAATATTTGTTGTGTGAGTGAATGAATGCGTGGATGGATAAATAAACGAATGAAGTGAGCCCCAGTTCAAACCAGGTTCTGGTTTACCTCATCATATACTTTCTTATATTAGAACTCTGGATGTTTTATGTATATATTGGGACTCTACTTTGTAGGACTCTCACAGGCAGGGACATTTTTATGGTCTTCTAAAGGACATTGTGTGTTAGGCACATAGAATTACTTACTTTTTGTTAACTTAAATAGCAGAAAATGGCCCCAAAAGTCGCAGGAGACCAGAAGCTAAGTAGGCAATTATTTAATTTATATGACTACATGGGAGATATAAAACGTGATGTATAATATCATCATCCTGAGCAACTTAGGAGGGTAAAGTATTAATTTGCAAGCCGTGATTAAAAGAGATGCAGGCTCCAGGAGTACAGAACAACTGAGGGGGAATTATATTTGGAACACGGTAACAGCCTCTTGCTTTTAGTTGCACTACATTCCAGAAACGGAGCTGGGTACTTTTTTTAATGTTTTATTTATTTCAGAGAGAGAGAGAGAGACAGAGACAGAGACAGAGACAGAGACAGAGACAGCATGAGCAGGGGAGGGTCAGAAAGAGAGGGAGACACAGAATCTGAAGACAGGCTCCAGGCTCTGAACTAGCTGTCAGCACAGAACCTGACACGGGGCTTGAACCCACGAATTGTGAGATCACAACCTGAGCCGAAGCCGAACGCTCAACCAACTGAGCCACCCAGGCGCCCCAAAGCTGGGTATCTTGAACACATTTAAATGTGGCAGGTGTTATTTTTTTCTTCAAGAGCATTCAAGTTGGATGCTGAGAGACAGCCTTCCTCATGGGAGTGAACCTGTGGCCGATCCCTGAGGGCTGCCCTGAGGTGGGCTAGGTTGGGACTGGCTGCTTCTCTGCACATTTCAAGCACCCTCAGGATTTCAGAACCTGGAAAGGCGTGCTGTTCATCAGTTCTAAGTGCAAAACACACCCTTGCATTGGCTAAGGCATTAGCTGTGGCCCGCACTTGGGGGAAAAGACAAAAAACTTGTCGGATGAAATACACGTCTCCCAGGGCCCTGAAATGTGTTCCACAGAACCTCTGGGCGACAGGCCATAAATTATGGGGCGTTCTGGAAGCTGGAGGAGCAGCAGGAGGAGAATGGAAGTTTAGGTGGCCATCTGCGCCCTGGCTGACAGTGAAGTTAACAGCAGTCTGGGGGAATCACAGACGCGCACACAGACGTGTCCCCGAATCACACAGTAGGTGCTTTCCTCCCTGTCGGAGTCGACTTCCTGATCTGGGAGAAGGAACACAGCATGAGGAGAGAATCCATCCGGCCTGGGTGTGCTAGGGAAGGGGTTCCTTGACTTCTGCTTCCCTCTCTACCTGTTTGATGCTGGGTTGAGCAAATGCAAGAAATGTTGGCATCACGGCCTCCTGCACCCCTTAAAATCTCATTCTGCAAATATACTGTATGGGCTAAATACTTGCTTAACGATTTAGGAGATTTCATATTTCATAACATCTGCTCGTGTCCTGCTCCCACTGAAAGCCCCTGGAACTCTCCCCTAAATATGGGACTGTTTACTATGGAGATGATGTCCTTCCCTTCATTTCCCCCCACCACCACCCTGTTATATTGACTGGTTCATCGTTGCTTTATCTTCTGCTTACGTACACGTGTTGTACAGGGCACACACACAGTTGTATTTCCCGGAACACCAGGAGTCCTGAACTTTGGTTCCCTTTTTGATTGAGAACCACAGAATTACCTCTCTCTAGCCTTTTATTTTGAACATGTTTGGTAAGGGTCCCTCATGTTGCTAACATCTTCTATGGTCTCTGATCAATGCCCACCCTTCCTAGATAAAGAAAAATTTGCTATTTGACAGCCCACAATTTACCTATCTCTGGCTTAAGTTTAAAAATGTATTAGTTACTCGTAATAACCTTTTAAGTTTATAGAAAAAGTATGTGTACCTTGTAGAAGATTTGAAAATGTAGACAGGCAAGAAACCCTTTAACTCCCAACTCTCAGAGTCTACCAGCGGTAAAACCTTAGTGCATGGCCTTCTGGACCCTTCCCTATCCTTATTTCAGACAGTAATCTCTACCTTCCTATTTCAATGAAATCTTATTTCCTCTAATACTGGAACCATATTCCAATTTCCCAGGTTTACCCCGACGGTATCTAAGAGCCCAAATTGAATCCAGTATGTCCCTTCCCTTTATTACCTAGCCTGGTCTGTCGCTTTTTATATGATGCCAGCTCGCTGAAGAAACAGGGCCAGGTGCCCCACAGAATTCCCCCGTCTGGATTTGTCTGACGGCCTCGTCCTGTGTACTGCAGTTCTTTACTCTAGCCCCTAATTTCCTGTAAACTGCAAGTAACCGCTGAAGGCCTGATAGCCTGTGCTAAACATTTTGGTGAGGATACATCTCTGGTGATGTCGTGCACTTCGTATTCTGTTGCGTTAGCGTCTGGATGTTGGCACGCTGGTTGATGAGGCGGGACTGACCATCAGTCGGGATGCATAGTGCGTTCCTTAGGTTGCAACAGAAAGGATCTGGGTCAAGCTCAGAGTTGCTCACCCTGCGCTGGGGCTGTCCTGTGCGTTGTGGGATGTTGAGCATATCCTTGGCTTCCACCCACCACGTGCCAGTAGCGTGTCCCAGTTATGAGAACCCAGAATGTCTCCATTGGCACATGTCCTCTAGGGTCAAAATCAGCCCCGGTTGAGAACCAGGAAGAATGAGAGGAAGGAAGTTTTTACGGGAAGGATCCTGGCTTAGCTCCTAAGTAGCAGGAGCGTTCTCTCAGGGCTGGAACCCGCAGGGCAGCTCTGAGGACCTCAGCCATGGGGGTGTGCGGGCTTCCAGAGTGCTGCCCAGGGCTCTGCCCCAGTGCCGCCCGGGGTTTCTTTCCCCTTCCTCGGTTCTGCAGAGATCACCTGACTGGCTCAGGTGGCGTTAACGCTCAGGCGTTAGCCAGTCAGCTGTAATAACCCAGACGTGTGTTCTAGGCACTCACTCCCGAGGGCGACCGTTCTCGAAGAAGGCAGAGTGGTGAGTTGGGTAGACCCCCAAGAAGTCTCTTCTTCAGTACTTACGAGAGTGCCCACTTAGGACCGCTGCCCCACGCCGTTGCCTCCTTGCATCCCTGGTGCAGAATCTGTTACTCCTGGTCCCCCTCCCGGGGCCACTTCTGTCCCTTTCCCAGGGACACTCCCTCAGAAACAGGGCCAGCTACAGCAACCAAGGGGGAGGGGGAGGCAGGCAGGACCTCCAGCCCGCAGCCCTGGCACCATCTCTAACCCCTGCCCTCGCCCCTGCAGGTTGTATCCGGAGGACTCGCCAAGCCCCAATGTGGGTCTGCCTCAGCTTGGCCTCAAGCACCCTGTCATGGTCACCTGTGTGTCCTTTCTCTGGGAGATCTGGCAGTGGCAGGGGATGGAGACAGTGACCGGGTAGAGAAGGGACATCTTGCCGCTGCTTCTGTTCCCTTTAATAGCCATCAGGAAAAAATCTCAGGCTGGGTCTCTCCCCCACTCCCCGAAAAACAAGAGTAGTTGGGAGAAACTGGAAGTTGGTGCTGCTGGCCACAAGTATCGTGTGGTAGCAGGTGAAGGAGCAAGTGGGCCAGTCTTTCTGGGCTTTGAAGAAAAGAGAGGGGACGAACAGGAAGAGCACAGAGGAGTTTAGGGCCGAGTATCTACTCTGTATGGTAACTTGACGGTGGACACATGTCATTGCACATTTGTCCAAATTCACGGAATGTACAAGGGCAGACGTGAACCCTAGTATGAACTCTGGACTTGGGGCGATGTAGGTCCATCAGCTGTCACAGATGCACCGCTCTGGTGGGAAGATGCTGATAATGTGGGAGGCCGTGCGTCGGTGGGGACGGGGTATGGGGGGAACCTCTGTACTTCCCCCTCAGTTTTCACTGTGAACCTAAAACTTCTGTAAAAATAGTAAGTCCTTTTAAAGTAAAAAAAGGAAAAAAGTATTGCAGAACCAGGGAAATTAAGAATTTTAGACACCCCAAACCTGGAATACTGAAAAAAACTATGGTGGCCCATCTCCCACCAAAAAAGAAAGGAAGGGAGGCAGGAGGGAGTGAGGGAGAAAACAAAATATCTTTGGAACAAAGGGAAATTAAGTCCTGCAGAGATGGGGTTTTTTTTTTTTCTTACAATTACTACCTGGATGCTATTCTTGAAATGTAAAATATAAAAGCCTTCATTTCCTCTCATCTTCTTGGTGTCCCTGCTTTGCGGGTCCCCTGATATCTACATGCCCTGCCTTCTGGGGAGTCACGGGCGACCTGGGAGGCCCCAGGGCGGTGAAGAGCTCCGGAGCTCCCGGGGTGCACTGGGCATGAACTGGACGCATTCCCCAGAGAAGAACCCGCTTCGTACCCACGGTGCCTAACACGGCATCTGGCACGTTAACAGATTTTAAAATGAGTAAGTGACTGATTGGCCGTTTGAAAATGTGTGCGGCAAGCTGACTAATGCCCCCAAGGGGGTCCGCATCCTAATCCCCAGAATATATTACTTTACGTGTCACAAGGGACTTCGCAGCTGTGATTAAGTTAAGGGTCTTGAAATGGGGAGAATATCCTGGATAATCCAGGTGGGCCGAGCAGAATCACAAAGGTCCTTATAAATGAAAGAGGGAGTGGGGAGGGGCAAAGTCTGAGAAGATGCAATGAAGGAAGGAATGTGATTGTTGGCCAGGAGCCAAGGAATGCGGGCAGCCCCAGGAGCTGGAAAGGGCAAACCCACTGTCCCCTAGAGCCTTTCAAAGGAAGGCAACCCCACCAGCACCTTGACGTTAGGTAGCCCTACCTAAGACCCATTCCAGATTTGTGACCTCCAGAGCTGTATGAGAGTGAATCTGTGTGGCATGAAGCCACCAGATTGGTGGTAATCTCTTCCAGCAGCAATTGGAAACTAATACACGGTGTCTATCAGTCTCCTGTCCATAGGGAGGAGGTTTTCTGAATTCCAAATATTTAATCAAGAAATAAGCTTTTGAGACAGGTCCATTTGCCCTTTGGAGTCCACCCATACTTACCTTCTTGTCCCATGTACCTATCTCCAGGGTCCTAGCAAAGCTCAATTTATTCATCTGTAAAATGGGACCTTGATCTTTCTCTGTGCCTCAAAAAACCATTGTAAATCTAAAAAAATTTTATTTTGAAAATACATATTCTAAGATTTTAAAATTCCATAAATGTGATAACACGTCTGTGAGTAATCTATTTCCCTCTTCCTGGATAGGAGGCTACGCAAGAAATATGTATGATACTTTCCTAATTAGACGAGATAGAATTGGCATAGAAGCAGATGAGTGACCGCATCTAGTACATTCTGCAGTTGCTTTGTGGAAAAGCAAATCCTGTTTTGGGTTTCATTTCCTTCAGAAGAGCATCTGGGGCCACCCCTGCTGCTGTCCCGTAAACTCCTGCCCGTTTCCACCTCACGCCTTGGGGATAGGACACCACATTGTTGAGAGGTTGTAAAAACCCAAGAAAGGAACAGTGGGTGTTGCCAGTTAGGAACCAAGGTGTAAGAGAAGAAGATTTCGGAAGATTCAGGGAGCAGAAGGAAATGGACACAAGGTCAGGGGTGTAAAGGGAAGCAGGATAAACTATAAAAAATACGGGATCTGGACAGTAGAAAGAAGAGATCCCGATTGCGGAAGGAAAGGGGCACGAGGTTCCTGAGGAGAGCAGCTGTGGGCCTGAGTCGGCCCTGCGGGGCGTCTCCAACCAGCTGGGCCTGGAAGCGTGTGTTAGGAAGTGGAGAATGACGGTTGTAAAGGAGCCTGCCAAGAAAGAGAATGGCCAGTGTGAGCTCAACCGTGCAGAAAATGGTAACAGCAACAAGGAGGGCCTTTTTGGTTCTGGAGCTGGCAGACGCTTGGAGGCCAGTCAGCGTGGGGGGCCGAGGGCCAGCGGGGCCCGGTGCTCGGCTCTCCTCCAGCGTCCGCTGCCCCAGCGCAGACGGCGCTCCGTCCCGGAGACCAGAAGGACCGGCACGGTAAAGGAAGAGGTGAAGCCAGACGGTCAGGAGAGAGTAAAAGAACACCTGGTGGCGTGAGAGAGTTCAAGACCAGGCCCCGTGAGCTACGTCCCAGGGTACGAGATGACCTTCAGGGGACCCCTTTAGGCTTCAGTAGCCACGGGCAGAATCCTTGGGAGATCACTGAGCAGGGGCAAAGTCTAATAACGGCCAGTGTTTCCCTCGTTTTTCAGGAGCAGAGAACGATGAACATGAGCAGCATCGTGTAGAGAGGCCCTCTGTCAGGCCACGGCCAGACCTCATGGATTGCCCATGTGGCTTGTGCACTCAGAGGGGAAGAGAGGGTGAAGACTCAGAGTCAGCACAGGGGGCTCGGCAACCCCGAGTCCTGTTAGCCTCTTTACCTTCAGGTTGTGGTAGACAAACTGGTCAGGACATTGTCATGGGTGTAGACTCCAATATCAGGGCTGGAAGCAACTTTGAAGCAATTTATTCCTCTCCTTTTACAGATAAGAGACTGGAGCCCAAAACAGTTAAGGAGAATCTCTGAGCAGTTCGGAGACTTGGGCCCCTTCCACATGTCCACCCTTCCCCTTGGGGTCCCGCCAAAACACACGGTATTTCAACCAGACACCCGGCAAATGCCACAATGACGGGCTGGCTGATCTCCGAATTCTAACTATTTGAATAGCCAGAATCCAGAGTCTTCGTTTATTACTGAGCATCAACCTGAACCAAGGTCTGCATGTAGTCCTGTCATTACTCCATCTAGAAACAGAACCCCTGGTTCAAAATGACAAAAAATGAGAGAGCGAGCGAGCAAGCAGAACATTGGATGAAAGAGTGCACATTTTCTCAGTATGCTGGGACAGACTCCAACAATTTGAAGAGGGATACATAATGGAGGATTGGAAATGTTTCACAGACGCTGAAAGAGAAGGGCCCAGCTCAACAGCAGCTCTTAGGAAAAGGTGTGGAGACATCACTGTTAGCAAACCGTAAACTAATAGAGTACTAGGCCAGCCAAGAAAGTGAATCCAGGCTGACGCCATGTGGTAGGCTTGAATAATGCCCTCCTTCCCAAGGTGTCCACGTTGTAATTCTGGAATCCAGGAGTATGTCACTTTACGTGGCAGATGGAATTAAGTTAAGGGTCTTGAGATCGGAAGATTATCCCAGATAATCCAGGAGGGCCCAGCACACTCACAAGGGTCCTTCCAAGTGAAAGGAGGAGGCAGGACGGTCAGAGTCAGAGACGCTGTGACAACAGCAGAGGTCAGTGATGCGAGGCCACAGGCCAAGGAGCATGGACTTCCTCTGCAAGCTGAAGAAGGCAAGGATATGAATTCTCCTCTAGACTTTCCAGAAGAAACACCACCTTAATGACCCATTTTAGGCTTCTGACTTCCAGAACTGTAAGAGAATAAATCTGTGTGGTTTTAAGCCACTTAGGTGGGGTAGTTGTTACGGCAGCTCTAGGAAATGAATGCAGGCTGCCTTAAGAGTGCTTAGCATGTCCAGCAGCGAAGGTTTTACAGTGCACTCATTAGATTACATCTGAGATGTTAGGTTCAGTTCTGGTTTGGGTTTTCAGAAGTGTTGACAAAGTCAAGCACACCTGAAGGACCTCTAAGTCATAACAGATGAGAAAGAGCTGGAAAAGATGGAGTGTTTCCAGCCAGAATAATACAAAGACATAACAGTTTTGTTCAGATGTTTGAAGGGATAACATGTCAAAGAAAGTTTAGGATCATGTGACCCCAGATGGCAGAATTTGAACAAATAAGTTGAAACTACAGGGAAATTAAGGTCATTCAAACCAAAAAGGTTACAACGACCAGAGAGGCCAACAAAGTCAGTGCTGTGCCTTGTTAGATAGTAAGTTTCCCATCCCTGGAACCATTTAATCTAAGGCTAATGGTCACTATTCCTCAGTGTTCGAAAGGATTGCTCCAGAGGGTCAAGGTTGGTCATTAAGACTGCTTTAACCAGTCTCAGATTTGAAGACTTGATGACATATTTTCACTGGACTCCAGATCCTTCCTTGCACTAACATTTTTTTAAATGTTGGTTTATTTTTGAGAGAGAGAGCGTGAGCAGGGGAGGGGCAGAGAGAGAGGGAGACACAGAATCCAAAGCAGGCTCCAGGCTCTGAGCTGTCAGCACAGAGCCTGATGCGGGGCTTGAACTCACAAACCACGAGATCATGACCTGAGCCAAAGTTAGACACTTAACCAACTGAGCCACGCAGGCATGCCTTGTGCTAGAATTTTTAATTCTCATAGGAAAGTAACAGGTTTGTAGCAGAAATTCTCGTTTCTGTTGCTTGTTAACTGTCAATGCCATTTTTAAATCTTCTTGAGCACTATCATCTTGATAAGTAAATAAAAGGTCGAGGTCAGCCTCTCATGGTTGATGTACTCAGTGGGGGTCCCAGGCGCCCAGGAGGAGCCTGCAGTCTCCCCACTCCCGCCCGCAGGCTGGGCGAGGGGGCCTCGCTCTGTCCTGTCCCAAGCGTGGCCACACCTCAGCTCTATTCTCATCTCCTCAAACCGAACAGCACCTCCTGTGGGTCCGGAGGTGAAGCAGGTGCCAGTGCGAGAAACAGAAGGCGGTGAGGGCAGCGGACTCCTCTCAGCAGGGAACCGGGACGCCTGCAGTAATGGGGCCACCAGGAGAAGACCGCACCAAGGCGATCCGTTTGCTGAGGGATGTCTGGGACAGTGTCTCTGCCTGGCCCAAGTGTCTCACCACAGAAAGTGGAAGACCCAGGGGGAGGCCCGCTGGCACTTTCTCCCCTCTCCACGCTTTTCTCTGGAAGCCCCGAATAAGGCTACTGCTGCCGCTGCTTTTGCTGCTTAATCTGCAGGAAAAAGAGCAGAGTGCCAAATACAACCATTTTCCTGTGGTTGTCCTCTCCGAGCGCCATCCCCTCCAGATGGCTGATGGCTCTCGGGGTGGCCCGGGCTCTCGGGGTGGGCTCTGCTGCAGGCACCGGGCACCGCCTGCCAGCTCCAGCCCGTGGAAGGATGGCAGACACGCCCATGTCAGCTCCTTAAAACATTCTCAGCCAACATATCTGGACAGGTGTCCACCTGCGTCACATCCAGAGATGATTGTGGCCACGGCTTCGCAGAGACACGATACTGACCTGCTTGATGACGTCAGCCCTGCCTTGCTGCCTCCCTCTGCCTCCTTTGTCCTCCCCTTCAGTGACTTGTTTGTGTACGTGCGTTAATACCTGCTTGCTAGATTTCTGTTCTAATTCAGTAAATGTGTTTTTAAGGCAAGAGCAAAAGAAACCATAGTCAGAGAATAGGTGGCTGTGGTTTCAGAAACGGACGAGTTTCCTTTCTTCCACGTCTGTCCAGCAGGGATCATGGATTGGTGTTTGCCTCCCTCACGGAGGATGGCAGGTGTCTCCGCCTCCCCAAACCACGCAGGTCAGCACCCACACTCAGGTCAAAGCAACGCATGGTGTGTGCCCTTCGGCCGCCCTCCCGCCTCCCGTGAGGAGTCTGGGCTGCCAGGGAAGGGGACAGGGAGCGCGGGGTCCCGTGGGTATGCACTTGCACGTCCCCCACTGCAACCTACACGTGGCTCCTTTTGGAAGATGTAAAGTAGATTCTCACCGCACAAATTTTAAAGACCCACAGGTATTCTGCTGAAAGAGAAAAGTCATGAGCTTGGCCTTTTTCATCTCGGTTTTCTCCTCTGTACGGTGGGAATAATAATGGTTCCAAATTCACAGGGCAGTTGGGGGGGTTACAGGATTTAATTTATGGGGAGCATTTAGAAGAGGGCTTGTACGACCCTTAATAGTCTTAGCTCTGAATGCATCAACGCTAAGTGCATCACTCTGAATGAATGAGTGAGTGAATGCACATGGAGTCTGTACAAATGTGAGTGAAAAATTTACACACAGATCTGATTACCCAAATAACAGGTGGAAGAAAAACCACCTCTCATCTGTGGACATCGTCAATGCTTTGTGTTCGTATTTTGAACTATGAAATATCTTTTTTTTTGTTTTGTCAGGACTACACTTTGTTATATGAAGAGGCAAAATATTTTCAGCTTCAGCCCATGTTGTTGGAGATGGAAAGATGGAAGCAGGACAGAGAAACTGGTCGCTTTTCAAGGCCCTGTGAGTGCCTAGTGGTGCGTGTCGCCCCAGACCTCGGAGAAAGGATCACGCTCAGCGGTGACAAATCCTTGATAGAAGAAGTGTTTCCAGAGATTGGCGATGTGATGTGCAACTCTGTCAATGCAGGCTGGAATCACGACTCGACGCACGTCATTAGGTTCCCACTGAATGGCTACTGTCACCTCAACTCGGTCCAGGTACAGCCTTGTCGTATACCGTGAGGCGTCAAATGTCACACTTAATGCTGTTACTTAACCTTGCCTTCACACAGTGCCTTCTGTCCAGAGAGCTGGGAAACACTCGTGTGGCATCACTTCTGGGTAGGTAAGCCTATTCACCGTCTGTGCACTCAGTCATTCCACAGGTGTTTGTTGAGCGCCTACTATGTGCTTGGTACCCTTGTGAGCCCTGGAGCACTAGGAGACAAAAAAATAGACAGTAGCTGTTTTCACAGAACTTACATTCTCGGAAAGACAAGGGAGCCAAACAGTAGCCAAGAGAAATGGTGGTCAGGTAGTGAGGAGAGAGAGCAGCTGTGGTGGAGCGTCCCAGGCAGAGGGCCCAGCAAGCTATGAAGACCCCGAGTTAGGAGTCGGCCTGAGTGATGAGGGGTGTCAGGAAAGCCCGTGCGGCTTGAAGAACGTGAAAGAGGGGAGTTCTGAGACCCAAGGCCAGCAGGCCGCCAGGGACAGATCACAGATTGCCTCTTGGGCTGCGAGAAGCACCCGGCAATTGTTTGTTTGTTTGTTTCAGTTTCTTTTGGTTTTTGTTCATTTACTTGTGTGAGTAAAAGGCATTTGAGGGTTTTGAGCAAAAGCGTGGCATGCTGTAACTCCACTCCAGACATGAGCCCTCCAGCAGCAAATGGAGAACAGCGGAAGCAAAGGGCCCAGTTAGCGACAGTTGAGAAGCATCCAATTCTGAATGTCGTGAATGTAGTGGAGCTAACAAGGTTTCTGGCAGTGGCTGACAACGATTTTTGACCGAGGAACTGGATGGATGGGATTCCTGTTTTCTGAGATGGGGAAGTCTATGGGAGGAGATGGTGGAATTCAGAAGTTTGGTTTACATGTGAGGTGCCGAGTCCCTTAGATGCCGGTGGGTTTGCTCATCATCTTATCTGATGTGCGGCAGCGCTGCGCCAGGGGCTGGGGGTGCCTGGTCTTGTAACAGCCTTCACAGGTAAGCGCCATTGACCCCGTGACTTACTGGTGAGAAAGCAGGGGCACACCTGGGTCTTGACTCCAGGTCTAGATGACCCAAAACGATGTGAAGTCAATGGAGGAAGGTCTTGGTGTTTCTTCCACCCACGCCCGCTGTTTTTTGTTCACTTATTTCTGAGACAGAGTGTTGGGGGGGGGGGCAGTAGGGACCACAGAGAGAGAGGGAGACACAGAATCCCGAAGCCGGCTCCAGGCTCTGAGCTGTCAGTAGAGCCCGATGTGGGGCTTGAACTCACAACAGCCAGATCATGACCTGAGCCAAAGTCGGACGCCCAAACGACTGAGCCACCCAGGCGCCCCCTCCCTGACCTCTTTTAAATTGGAGTGGGCCCATGCCTTTGTTCAGGATTGACCCAATACAACCCCTCCCACAGCTCAAAGACTAGAGGCACCCACTGTACCATTCTGCCTCTTGAAGATTGTTCCACCATGATTTATATATATTTTTTAATGTTTATTTTTTGAGAGAGAGAGAGGAAGCAAGGAAGGAAGGGGCAGAGAGAGAGGGAGACACGGGATCCGAAGCAGGTGCTGCAGTCAAACTCATGAACCATGAGATCATGACCTGAGCCAAAGTCACTCAGCCACCTGAGCCACTCAGGCACCCCACTACTTACAATTTTAAAATTTATGAATAGACGTCTGTGAGCCAAACAGCAGGAGACGGGACAGGAGCCGTGTCCTGGGGGTGCTAGAGAAAGGCACAGGCTGGTAGGCGGTGCGGCGGCCCCGGGGCTGGATGGGGCCAGAGGTCACCTGCAAGACTCGGTGTTAATCAAAGCCTCTGAAGCTCTGAAAGCCGTTCACCTCCCACACACGCTCTGTGCCCCCCCCCC
>NC_043713.1:43876345-44070526 GCF_006229205.1 Suricata suricatta
CGTCGGTGTCCCACCCATGACATGACCGTGACACGGTCGATGACTCTAGCTTCCTGCTCCCACCCGACCAAGAAACAGGCGCCGTCCCCTAGGCATTCACAGGTTTTGGGATAAGGCATGCAAGACCTGATACCTCCAACCCACCCCTGGCATGGTTTTAATATTCTCAGATGATCACCAACTTTAAGGAATTTCGCTGTTAACAAACTGATGTTTAAAAAGAAATGGCCAGGGAGTGTAGCTATTTGCATTACTTTGAAACAAGCTTTGAGCACATCCAAGGTAACGTTGGGTCCTATGGAATAATTATCATACTAGGTATATCAGACCCCGTGGGGAGGAAGCTTGGGGATTTCCACATTTAATAGTTCAGCAGTCGTGCGTCACTGCGAGACAGACTCTCAGAGGTTGGGTCTTTACTGCCCACAGCTGCTTCTACCTTCCTCTCCCAGTGAAGGCAAAGAATCCTTTCTGGTGCAGTGGTTTGGCCAGGCAAACTGGCGTTTTTCTTGCTGAAAGGCTACCTCCCTGCCTCTGCTGGGGAAGTCTTAGCTTGAGCTCTTGAGTCCTCACCTTTTTATTCAACTACCACCAAAGCACATCTTGACTTTGAACTTAGGGATTATTTTCTTGGTTCTGTCCCTTTGCTGAGTGGTATGTGTAGGCGTTGTGAATATATCTATAGAAATAAGAGTACTGTGGGTTAGAACATTCATTTTGTTCTCATAAGGACTTTGGGTTTCTTTTATTTAAAAATTTTTTTTTTACTATTTATTTTTGAGAGAGAGAGAGAGAGTGTGGGAGGGGGGGGGTAGAAAAAAAAAGGAGACACAGAACTCAAAGCAGGCTCTGGGCTCCAGGCTCTGCCCTTTCAGCACAGAGCCCAACATGGGGCTCAAACTCACAAACTGTGAGATCATGACCTGAGCCAAAGTCAGATGTTCAACCAACTGAGCTACCCAGGTACCCCCCCTCTTTTTTTCTTTAATGTTTTTTATTTATTTTTGAGAGACAGACAGTGCGAGCAGAGGAGGGTCAGAGAGAGAGGGAGATACAGAATCTGAAGCAGACTCCAGGCTCTTAGCTGTCAGCACAGAGCCCGATGCGGGGTTGGAACCAAACTGTGAGATTATGACCTGAGCTGAAGCCAGACACTTAACTGATTGAGCCACCCAGGTGCCCCTTGGATTGTTTTTTTTTTTTTTTAATTGTCCAGCATTAGAAGTTTTAGTTTTCAGAAAATATACTCTATTGTTTTCCAATCTCTAGTTAGCTCTTTTGCAAAATAGCAAATTATATTTCACATAAAAGTAGGTGACAAAAAATAATAATAATTTAAAAGGAAACAGTAAGGGCTTGCTTTACATTGAATACATTTTAAAAGTTACCTACTCACTTCATTCCACCCAAAAATTTTGAGCCAGTTTTTTTTTTAAGTTATGACTCAGTCATCTTGCCTTTAGAGTGGTGTAGAAGCAATTTAATTATACCCAGAATCCCAGAGAACATTTGCAAGTCCAGTGTTTGTTGGGTTTCCTAAGGAAACAGTGCTCTAGATCAACTTTCTGTATTTTTGCCTAGGAGTGTAAGAACTGTTTTCTTCCTTTAAGACCATCAGGCATGTCGATGATCAGCCCAGGGATCTTTCTGGCACTAGGCATTTGATTTCAAAATTGAAGGGCTTATATACGGGAAGTTTAGAATATCTTTGTTTTGGACATGTTTTCTTTTTAATGTTTTTATTTATTACTGAGACAGAGAAACAGAGCATGAGAGGGCGAGGGTCAGAGAGAGAGGGAGACACAGAATCGGAAGCAGGCTCCAGGCTCTGAGCTAGCTGTCAGCACAGAGCCTGATGCGGGGCCCGAACCCACGAACCGGGAGATCACGATCTGAGCGAAGTCGGAAGCTTAACCGACTGAGCCACCCAGGCGCCCCTGGATATGTTTCTAACATATAACCATTGCATGCACACAAGGCAATACATCTCTGTCAAGTGCCACAAACTCGAAAACCTGCAGATCAGCCTCGACCGTCTTCAGCAGTCCGTTCGTTCTGCCACTGAAATTACAGCCGTCTTCCAAACTGACGTGTATGACGGTGGTGCCGGCAGACTTCAGCAGTGGCGGAGCTGAGTGCGAGTGTCTTGAGGACGAATCACTGGCTCAGTAGATTCAGATCAGATCACTGCATGGCCGTATCATTTATCATCTCATGGAAGATATTTTAGTGATAAATGAGAGTTGAAATGTAAACCCTCTCTTTTTGCAGAGAAGGGAGTGTTGCATGTTGCAAGAAACAAGGCATCTGAGGCCAAACAGACCTGAGCTAGAAAGCCAGTTCCATCACTTACAGGCTGCGAACTTCAGTTTTCCCGTGTATGAAATGGGCTGACCGCCCATAGACCGCCCATGAATGTGCCAGACGGTTCTAGCCATTCGATAAACTGGCATGTGTGCAGCAAGCATGGAAAGGCGTGTTTTGGGTATTGGGCGCAGTTGGTCCGTCCCCCCTGCCCGTCAGTGCAGGGTCTTCCTCTGAAAGCAGAAAAAGAGACTTGGGGGTTGGGTAAGAAGGACCCAGGGCTGCACGAGATCTCAAACTGGAGGACCCCTCTCGGGGCTGTTCCTGTGGCCAGAGGATGCGTCCCCCCCTAACCAGATGCTTGTCTTGGTCCCGTGCAGGTCCTCGAGAGGCTGCAGCAGAGAGGATTTGAAATCGTGGCCTCCTGCGGAGGAGGCGTGGACTCGTCCCAGTTCAGCGAGTACGTTCTTCGGCGGGAACTGAGGCGGACGCCCCGCGGGCCCTCTGTCATCCGGATAAAGCAAGAGCCTCTGGACTAAACAGACAGATTTCTTATGCAAAAAAGGAAAAAAACAAAAACCCGTACACAACCAATAACGCAAACAAAAAAGGGACATTTATGTGCAGCTGGGACAGCAAAACCAAGTCCTGGACCTAAAATTGATTCAAAAGACACATTGATATCCAATAGAGACCACACTTGTATTCATATGGGAACAATTGGAATAGTGATATCCTCAAGGTGTAAAAAATATATAAATATATATATATGTCAAAAGGTAGGAAATGCAAAAAAAAAAGGAAAAAAAAAAGTTTCAAAAAGGTGGTAGCTACAGTTGGTGCTGTGATGGCCGTGAGGTGTCCCGGGGCCTCGCAAGGCCTCTGACCGATAAGCCATGAGCAGTGAGGACGCGTCTCCTTACGGTTTGCATTGCCAACAGCCATCCATGGTTTCCTTTTCCTTTGTCTTTCTTTTTCCTTTTTTTTTTTTTTTTAAAAAAAAAACAAAAAACATAAAAAGCCCACCTTGAATAGAGTTTATTTGCAGGATGAAGGTTTCCTGTCCTCTCTTTAGGCAGCCGGGGCAGGACTTCAGAAAAACTCTCACTGAGCACACTGCATTCGAGAGACGTTAGACATGAAATTTTAAACGTAGTCTGTACAGAAGTCACACTTCTCTGCCCGCCTCACAGATGTGAACATGACTTTGTTTTTAAACTGATCAGTTTTGCAAAGGGGCCAGAATTATTACTTGTTAGACTTGCTCCAGTTTGAGTCTGCTGCTTTCCTACAATTTTTCAAATTTTATAATGTATTAAATACAATAAACTCTGTTTAAAAAATAAGGTCTGTGTGAAACACGCATGTCGGGATGAAGCTATATTCGAATGAGATTTTTCTTTTGAGAGTTTTCTGTGTGGGACATCAGAGGACCTCAACTGAGGCTGGTTTTGAGGTCAACCCCACTAGAAGAGAAAGGATGTTATGTGTTCCAAGCAGTTCTGTTCCCACCCAGCAAGTGTTCTGACCTGTGCTTTGTTAGCAAGATAATCCTCCTCCTCCTGAAACTTTTTGTTTATAAATTTAGGTATCAATTGCTGCAGGGCAAACCACAACCGAACTTAGCAGTTTAAGACAACATCTCACTCTGTCTCGGATTGTGTGGTTCTCTCCAGCTGCCTGCCCTTTGCCGGCCTGCTCCTGCATCAGGGGGTGACAGGGATGTCACGGGGCCAGACTGGGCTGAGGGGTCCTAGGCTGCTTTCCCGTGGGTTGCCTGTCCATCCTGGCTCAGGACCTCCGGGCCATGCGCTTGGCTCGGCCCTGGCCCAGCATGGGAGCTGGGTTCTAAGAGGGAAACCGGAACCCTCAGTGCCCTGAAAGGCCAGGCCTGGAATTGCCTGCGCTTCTGGTGCAGTCCGTTGGCTCAACAGATACAGAGCCAGCGGGATTCAAAGACAGAATGAGGGGTGGGGATAAAATCCACCCCCTGCTGGGGAGAGTGACAAAAGGATTTGTAGCCAACTTGAATCTACCATCAACACCTGTCCAAAAAAATCCAAAAAGTGGGACAGAATGGCTTGGGAGGAAGTAGGGAAATTCTAAACCAGGAACGGTCGCTTTCTTTTTAGCCCCAAGCGGTAAGAAACTCAATGTCTCAGAACCACGTTGGAATCACACCTTCAGCTTTCCTGAGGTGTTAGGATTCCAGAGGCCCCTCTGTGTACCCGGCCTCACCTGTCTTCCCTACTGCCTCTTCTTCATTCCAGACACAATAACGCCGGCGCATGATGGTAAGATTGACAGGTAAACTCTAATGTGTTTCTGCTGCAGAGACGTTCCTGTAGTGATAGGCGATTTCCATCCTGAACTTCTTTCTTTTAAATTAAAAAGTCTGTGCCTGAGGACACCAGTAATGAAAATATCCCCGGCTTCTGAAACTAAAAGTAAGCTGTTAATGGCTTCTATCACCCCCCGAAACACGGAGGCCCAAACACTGGATGTCTCTAATGACTGCCGCCAGTCTTCCACAGGGTCCTTTGATTTCCCCATACTTGAGGCTAATACCGGACCATCTCACACAAGACATCCAGGGCCCTTCCCCCCAGCTGCCTGCTCATCCCCGCCGAACCAAAAGGACAAGGAAATCGCGCTCTGTTTTGCCCAGCAATCCATTCTATTAGGCAACGTTTCCTACAAGCTCAAAGTAAAGCAAGCGCCCTGCTTTGGGGACTTTGTCCTGCTGTTTGTCTCCCGGTAACCTTTCCCCAGCACTCGCCGTGCAGCTCTGACAGAACTCACAAACCCCGCACGACGTGATGGGCATTATTTGCATCTCCTTTTTTGCAGAGTTCTTATGCCCATTCATACAACTGCAACCCAGAAGCACATTCCTTCCACAAAAACTCAAATCCTCTAAGCCAATCCAATGCAGCAAACCTAGCACATGTAATTTTCACACTGTGAGGCTTTATAACATAGATTCCTGGAATCTTGAGGAAAGAACTGGTCATACAGAATATAATTGAGTCACAGCTGCATTTTGCCCTACCTTTATGATCCAATCTGCCGTGCGTATCCAAACATCACTGGTCATCCCAATAAAGATCTCTGTGGCTGTGCTCGTTTTTCCTAAAGAGCATCCTGTCAGGCCTATGTGCTGTATTTATTAATGCCTCCGGATTTCTCCGGTTGGTGTCTCATTGGTAGAGTCAGCTTAACTTTTTTTTTTGCAAGCATACTATATACATAAGGTTACCTCCTTATTACCTCACTTCACAAGGGTCTACTTGGCCCATAATGGTGACCGTAATTTCTTTTATTTCTACTTTTTTTTGTTTTTATTTTTGGCTTTTATAAATCGTATTGCATGTGAGTTATGGTTTTGCTTTTGCGATGGTAATTTTGACCACTTAGTGACATCCACCAAATGGAAAAGTAGCTTTCTCCCTTCGGGATTAATGAGTTTTCTATGGGTTGAAATTGTGAGACTATCAATGTCCTGTTCAACACAGTTTTGCCCACTAGTTTGAACACTGGCAATTTTTTTCCTGAATCAAGCATTATGTTGGTGGTTATAAAAGCATACTTTTAAGAAAGCCACTACTGCCTGAACCCCTGGTATTTTAAATAACTTTTTACTTTTCTTCTTTTTTGAGCAAGATGCATTTCTTTAGCCAGGCACACAATCTGTAATCTTCGACCTGCTTTTTTCTAAGAAGTATTTTAGAAAAATAGAATGAAGAACCTCTAAACTGGCTTCTAAATCCTAGATGAGTTTCTACATAGTAATTCCTCAGACATCAGGTAAATGACGCGATAAAGGCTAACGTTCATTTCAGCTTTATAAGGAGGGCTGAAACAAACTATTTGATGAAAAATAAGTTTTCATGCTGTAGTAGGATGAGGACGTAGGCTATTAATTAGAAGCATTTTCTCCTTAAAATGGAACTATGTTCCTGTATTTAAATATTGAGAGCATAGCTTACGATATGTCGGACACTTTGTTTTGGTGATACTATGGTGACCGTGATGTGCTTTCTGCTGGGGGCTGCTAGAGGAAGGGTGGCAGAGACCTGTACACCAAGGGGCAGAATTAGGGTACGTGCTTAGGCCTTAAGGGATATTGTCATTTATTTACAAACCAAGGACTATTGAGATGGCCCTCAAAAGATGGGTAGGCTTCGCAGAAGGGGTGTAGAGGGAGGGCAGAGGCTCTGAGGTGGGGAGCGTAGGCAGGTCCAGACGGTGATATGGGATGCGGCTGGGTCAGCTGGAAAAGAGTGAAGCGTGGCTGGCAAAGGAAGGTGAAACTGGACAGGAGTGGAAGTTGGTCTTGGGTGCCAGGCTGGGGGTAGGCTGTATTCAGAAGGTTTGGGGGCATCATGGAAACCAGGACCCGTGCATGTTCAGCTGGGGATCTGCAGGCTTGACAGGCTGATGCTGTCTGTTGGTGTGAGGGGCAGTTAAGTTACTGTTTTTCTCATTTGTCCATGCATGACCTACTAACCAGTCTGAGAGCCGACGAGCCGCAGATGTATGAGAAAATAAGATACCGTCCTGGGTGCAAGGGTGACCGACTCCGATGCCTACAAGGGCCAGGTGAGTCGCATACATTAGGGGACAGGCAGGAGCATGTGTGTTCTATTCAAAGGGGCAGACCTACTCAATGCCCGGCAGGTTGTTCAACAGGAGAACAAGGGGCCCGTGTGTTTAAACATCTCATTTTTCTCAGAAAACCTGGAAATCTGGATTTTTGTGTAATCTCTAGATGTGTGAACGTTAGAACAAATTCATATTTTTCAAATGTACGGATCAAACAAGACATCTATAGGGTTTGTAGCTCTGAGAATTTTGAAATAATAAAACAGTTTTAGACATTCTAGAAAAATTCCATTTGGGTAAAATCACATGTGATGGCACCAGAACTAAGTTGTCTGAGGATATAACTTATAAAAAGTAGGAAAATTTAAGGCAAACATTTGTCATAATATCCTTTGACCATAAAGATTTAAATTCTAGTATAAAACTGACAACAGTGATAAAAAAGCGTTCATTAAATGCCTACTATGTACCAGGCACTGTGCAAAGTGCTTTACAGATGCTCTTCCCTTCAGTCCTCATAGAAACACTATGAAGTTGGCATTATTATCCCAATTTTACAGATGAGAACATTAGTTAGTCAAAAAATGTTTACCAAAGTCCACTAGAAAGTTGGAACAGCACACACACACACACACACACACACACAAACACACACCATGTTTGATTAATACCTTGGACTCAACTCTTCCTGGTTTTCTAATTCATGCAAAAAATTTTTTGCTTTATCCTTGGCAAGTTCAATATGCTTCATTATCAGAAAGGCACTAGACAAAAATGTCACGGCAGTGATTAACTGGTCCGATTAGGAATTACTAAACCTTGAGAAGCCGTGGTGTCTCTGAGAGGAGCCTCCAACCAGCCCTTCGCTGGTTTTATCAGGGTTCCACAAACTTGCCCATTTTTAAGACACAAAAAAACACTTGTTAGAGTTATAGTTTCCAGTCTACTATCACCCCCCCTTCACCCTATGTCCCCACAGATGTCCTGAATCACAGTCTCTAAGGAAAGAGCTTGGGAATCAATGTCCACCATAGGTGATGCTTTGATCAGGCAAGTTTGGTAAATACTTGGTAATACCACTGTGCTCCCTCTGTCTAGGTAGGAATAGTGGATGAGAACCCTCCTCTTCCCGGGATGCTTTTGTTATGTGCCCTTTTTATTCCTTCATTGATGTTTACTAAACAATAGTTGCCTTCTATTCTTTTGAAAGGCAGACTGAATACTTCAAATGGAGTTAGTGGGGTGAGGAAATACTTAACTGAAATTTAACCCAAGGGCCCTCATCCTTTCCTAATTAGTTAGAGAACCGCCCGGTCCCGTGGAAATAGTCCACCAGCGACAGAACTCTCCCACCTCGTCTTAAAAAGGCACCAGCGGCTCGAATGAACAGAAAAGTTACAACACAGGAAATAATTACAGTAGCATCTACCACCTCTTACAATAGCTGACTCCAGGTATGCAGGAACCCACTTTGTCCCGTATGCTTTAATGTGTGAGTTTCTTCGAAATCTAAATGCTGATCTTAGACCTTAATTTGAAAAGGTATGTAAATCTATACCCTAACCATTTACCACGGATCTCCTTTGTGTGTGCTTTGACCGATGTTATACTCAGGGAGCTCAATCCCACTGTATTTCACATGACTCCAAGTTCACCCTCTCGCTCCCTCCCCTCCCTGCCCCCAGGTTCTCTTTCTCCTTCACTCACTGTGAAACCCAGTATTTCATCACTCCTCCCAGTTCATCTATCAGATTGTGCATGTCAGAATAAGGAACAGACAGTACAGGTATTAAATTATCCTGTTGACTAACAGGACTGGAAAAAGCCATAGAAGCACTTGCTGTGCATTCCATTCAAACTCTAGAACTTGGCTCAGAAAGCCTGTTCTGGAAGGTTAAGTCCAAATTCTTGTCAAGGATGCATCACCTTAGTTGGAGAAGAAGAAAGACCAGTAGGGGCAGTTGATGAAATCCAGCTTAAGGAGGACTTAAAGGACCATTTGAAGCCCTGCAAATTGAGTGACCTATTTGATGCAGCTGGTGTATGTATTGGTGGTCATGGGCAACTGGATAGGCAAGAGCAAGTGGTGGGAGGTGGATTGCTTGTGGACCTAACATTGAAATAGTTCATCCATTATTGCTCTTTATTTGAAATGACATTGTATTCTTTAAAATACTGTTGTCCAAAGTTGTAGTATCAAATATGTGGTCTTTTAACACATATGAATCCCAGAAAATTTGGAATTCTGTTAAGTAGATTGCATATTTCTAAAATAATTCCATTACAGCTCTTAATTTAAGCAGAATAGAGATATTTCTACAATAGAACACTGACCTATATAATCCCTCCTGTCATTGTTTCCCTCCTGTTATTGTAATTTCAAAATCTGACTGACTTCCCACAGCCCCAAAAGGTGCAACTACAGCCACGCCCCCACATCCTTCCAATAGCTTTCTGCCTGTGGGTTAACCACCCTCCAACGCCTGCCCTCACACCCACCCATTTCTTAGAACTTTTCTTCAAAGAAAAGCTAGTCAAGTGATGGATCAAAATGATTTCTGCATAATCAGTAAAAGCCTTTGTGTTCATATGAAAAATACATGAGGGCAAAACCAAAAACCAAAACCACTGACAAAGCAGCGCAGCTCTGTCTAGATGGTATTTCACAGGGCCCATCAATGATGCAAGGCCACCAGATCTCACACTTCTCAAAGTCTCACCCCAGCGCGTGAACATCTCTTTCTCATGTGTCACCGCTCTTCTTGGTCTCCCTGTGCAATCGAATCCATCAATGGCTTCCCAATCACCCGTGCTTTGGGGCCAACCTCTCCCAGATCTCCAGGCAGGGTAGCCAGCTCTGAGAATACAGGAACAAGTAAGACATGGTTCTGCCATTTGACTTTGAGTTATGCAAGTGAGTAAGATGCAATCTTATTTTAAGTAATCTTACTTATCAAAATGATTTATTTCAATATATTCTGTCATCAGCAATGACAGATGCAGAGTCAGCAAAATATTTCCATTGGGCCATCCAAGACTGAACTCACTTTGACTCCTAGCCCTAGCCCTATCTCAATTCAAGATGCTACCTCCTATCCAAACCAGGAATCCATTTCCCACCCTCCCCTCTTTGGTCACCAAATTCGACATGAAGTACCTCCGAACCATTTCTCAAGCCAGTCTCTTCCTCTCCGTCTCAGTGTCATATTGACATTCCTACCCCTTCTCAATGTCATTTTATCAACTCCTCCTCTGTGGACTCTTTCTGTGAGATCTTAATTCATTCCTCTGCTGTGAATTGGAAGTGTCATCCCTGAAATTCACCGCCCCCCAGCAGCCTGCTGACTCACCTGTTAAAAGCCCCACGTGGTTCTTCATTGCTTTCAGAATCATCTCAGCTCCTTAGTGTGGCATCCAAGGCCCTCCTCGCTCTAATTCTACCAACCTCTCAACCTCATTCGTGGCCAGTCTTGGCCTCCTGCATACTACTTCCAGCTCCAATGTGTCATGTTGTTCTAAGACTCTGCACTGATATTGCAGAGCGTGCTTGGGATTCTCTTTCTCCTTCTCTCTCCCTGCCCCTCCCCTGCTCGCTCTCTCTCTCTCTCTCTCTCTCTCTCTCTCTCTCTGTTTCTCAAAAATAAATAAATAACATTTTAAAAAAAGTCATGTTGGACTTCCACATTTGACCAATATGGAATAACAGAATTACTTTCCCTCCTGAAACAACTAAAAAAATAACAGAATATATGATACAATGGATTTCAAGAGATTGGATATCTGGCAACAGAGAATAGTGATCCTTAAGGCTGCCCTGGCTAACTGCCTTAAAGAAGTTTCTAGACATGATGCAGGGGAAGGTAACCAGGCAGAAGCCAGTGGTTTCACTTAGCTGGAGAGACAGAGCTGGCAATGTAAAAAGCCAAGGCAGCTAGGTAGGGTGATGGAGAGCAGAGAGCTACACACACGGGGAAAAGAGCAATGAACTGAAGAAGGTCTTCCTAAAGTTTTCCACTGAGTGCCAATCAGTGCATGTGTCTGAGGAAACTACCCAAGGCTTGGCAAAGATCTACATAGAAAGATATAAAAACTATTGCTCAGACAGAGCCAGTAATAGTTCCAATTCCCACCAGCTAGTGTGGAAAACTTTATAATTAAGGGACCATTGGCTAGAATACTCAGAAGACCTTGGTGGTAAGGAAATATTAGCCCTAGACTAAACATGGCTCTGAGCTCACCTAGCAAAGCTTAAAGGCAAATCCCAAAGGGATCAAACTATTTCCAAGTAACTCAACCTCATGCTAAAACAAAGTTCAAGAATACTTATAGAAATACAAATATATCCAGCACCCAACAAGGTAAAATCCACCATATCTGGCATCTAATAAAAAATTACCAGGCATGCAAAGAAGCAGGAAAATACAACCTCTACTAAGAAGAAAAACAAGTCAATCTAAGCCAATCTAGTAATTATAGAGATGACAGAATTTGTTGACAAAGACATTAAATGACAAAGACATTTACTAAACTTTTTTTAAAAAAAATTATTTAAAAAAATATTTATTTATTTTGAGAGAGAGACAGAGAATCCCAAGCAGGCTCCTCATTAACAACACAGAGCCTGAAACAGGGGCTCAATCTCATATCCCTGGGACCTTGACCTGAGCCAAGACCAAGAGTCAGACACTTAACCAAAGGAACCCCCCAGGCACCCCTAAAAAAGTTGTTTATATTCTATATGTCCAAAGAGTTAAAGACTGAACACATTATGTTGCAACATGGAAAATATGAAAAAGAACAAAATAAAATTTCTAGAAATGAAATTACAATGTCTGAAAAATATTCCTGACAGGATTGACAACATATTAGAGAAGAAAAAATTAGTGAACCTGAAGATATAGTAATAGAAACTAAAATTAAACACAGAGTTTTTAAAAGGGTGAGACAAAATGAACAGAGCATCACTGAGCTGTGGGACAACTTTGTGTAATTGAAGTTTCTCTCAAGGAATGTGCATAGAGGATGGGGGACCGCAAAATATTTGAATAAATAATGGTTGAATATTTTCCAAACTTGAAGATGATGATCAATCCACAGTTCCCAGGGGCTCAATGAACTCTGAGCAAAAGAGCCTTGAAGAAAAACATACCAACACACATCATGATCAAATTGCTTAAAAACAGTGATAAAGAAAAAAGAATCTGAATAGCAGCCATGGGGGGAGGGATAAGTTATAAACAGAAAAAAAGATAAGAATGATAGAAAAGAGAAAAATGACAAAATTTCTTGTCAGAAACAATACAAGCCAAAGGACATCGGAGCAACAATTTTATATTTTATTGTTTATTTTTAATTTTTTAAAGTTTATTTATTTTGTGTGAGAGAGAGACTATGCACGCAAGTGAGCAGGGGAGGGGCAGAGAGAGAATCCCAAGTGGGCTTCACACTGTCAATGTGGAGCCCAATGTGGGGGCTCAAACTCACAAACTTCAAGATCATGACCTGAGCCAGAATCAAGAGTTGGAGGCTTAACTGATTGAGCCATCCAGATGTCCCTGGAGCAACAATTTTAAAGCACTGAAAGACAAAGGTCAACTTACCTTTCTATACCCAGTAAAAATATCTTTCAAATAACAAAGACATTTCCAGACATACAAAGGCTAAAAGATTTCATCACCAGTAGATGTTGAAGGAAGTCCTTCAGAGAGAAGGAAAATGATACCAGATAGAAACCTGCATTAAGGGGCGCCTGGGTGGCTCAGTTGGTTAAGTGTCCAGCTTCGGCTCAGGTCATGATCTCATGGTTCGTGGGTTCAAGCCCTGCAAAGCACTCTGTGCTGACAGCTAGCTCAGAGCCCGGAGCCTGCTTCAGATTCTGTGTCTCCCTCTCTCTCTGACCCTCCCCTGCTCACACTGCCTCACTCTGTCTCTCAAAAATAAATTAAAAACATTAAAAAAATAGGTTCTTAAATTCTGTACTTCTTTTAAACTAAGAGTATTTGCCAGAAAAGTGAATGTAACTGTGGCTTCTATTTCAAAGATGCTTTATGCGTGGCTACATGCTGGAATCCTGGTTTTGTTAGAGTTTTAAGGGGGGCTGCCTCCTCTCCTTAAAAACATAAGGAAGTAACTATAGGGTTAATCAGAGCGATGGAATAGGGGTGGAGGAAAGAAACTTAAACACTCTGATCTTTCCCTCTGCCGCTCCAGTCTGAATGCGGCTGATAAATGAGTTCATCTCCCACACAAAACAGTCTTTGTTTTATTCTGTGGCTTCCTGGCTACACTGCTGAGAAAAGACAAAAGGTAACATGGTTTGCCTCAACTTGCCCACTTACCACTCACTGGAGCTTTTCATTTTTAGGCTCACAATACAGTAGAAACATTTCTTGAAATTTGCCTTTATTTCAGTGTTAAGTACTTTGGCCCTAAATTTCATTTGAAAACCTCTAAACCTTCAGAAAAGTGGAAACAAAAGTACAAAGAACACCATATACCCTTTACTTAGATTCATCAGTTGTTAACATTTTGCCACATTTGCTCTCCTGCTTCTCTCTGTGTTGTTCTGGCCGAGCCATGTAAAAATAAATTGCACCTTCCTGACAGTTCACCCCCAAGTACTTCCGCGTGAAATGTCCTGAGAGAAAGAACGTACTCCTACGTAACTCTCAAGAAATTTAACACTGACTTGATAATCTCCCTCCCTCACCCTCTTCCATCTCTCTCTCTCTCTCTCTCTCTCTCTCACACACACACACACACACACACACACACACACACACACACACACACCACTCCCAGTAATTTTTTTTTAGAACTGTTTTGTTTGCTCATTCTGGGATGAGTCAAGAATCACACATTGCATGTAGTTGTCATATTGCCCAGTGCTTTTTAACCCACACTAAATGTGCCTGTCTGATTGCCACTCCCACCAACTAGGAAGTCTCAGACAAATGAAAACTTGATTTTGCAATTAATTCAGAACTTGAGGCACCTGCGTGGCTCAATCAATTTAAGCGTCTGACTTTGGCTCAGGTCATGATCTCATGGTTTGTGACTTGGAACCCTGCGTGGGGCTCCCCACTCTCAGCACAGAGCCCGCTTCGGATCCTCTGTCTCCCTCTCTCTCTGTCCCTACTCCAATTGCATGCGTGTGTGTGCTCTCTCTCTCTCTCTCTCTCTGCTTCTCTCACTCTTTCTCCCCCTGTCAAAAATAAACAAACATTTTTTTTAAATTCAGAACTCACAAATCTTGAAGTAAAGCCCTGAGTATTAGACACATGATTCCAAAAGGCAGGAGAAGCTATTTCCTTAAATCATCCTTTTGAATAAATGACGTAACTCATTTTTAAACGGTGGAGGGCATAAAGTGAGGGAAAGCACCTTCTCACCTTTCATGTTGAACATTCCCGTCATAAGCCATGCTGGTGTTTGCCGGATGACAGGTGGGGGACATCTGCACAGTGACAAACATAAAGCAATTTGCAGCGAAGCCTGACATCCTTCATAGGGCATCCTCACCATCAGAGACTCTCAGAGCTGGGGGGGCTTTTCTTTTTTTTAATTATTTATTTTTTTAAGTAGCCTTCACACTCAACATGAAGACCAATGGGGGGCTTGAACTCACAACCCTTAGAGTAAGACATGAGCTTAATGGACTGAGCCACCCAGGTGCCTCAAGAGTTGGGAGCCTTTAAGGCAGCCCTTAGAGGGCTGGAATGACTCACCGCCACAGCACCCCTGCCATGGTCTTCTGGCTTCTCTTTCAACACCTTGATCATGGGAAGCTTGAAGAGTCCATCACACTGGAAACCAGAACATCTGGGTTCCAACCTTAGCTTGGCCGCCTGTGAATGTATGACCTTGGACAGGTCACTTAAACACTCTGTCTTTAGCTGTACAGTTTCTCCAGCTATGATGACGGCACATCATCATCTGCCTCAACTCTGCCTAAAGGCTGTGTGGGGAGCAAATGAGAGAACGGGGAATGGCAAAGTCCTGCACAAAGAGGCTTCTACTACCATTGTGGGGAGCTCACTGCCATCAGACGCTACAGGCCTTTGTTACCCTTTATCTTCTCCTGGGCCCACTGGCCTCTATGGTTTAAAGAAAGACATTGCATCAGCCCTTGAAACTTTCTTCACCAGATTAAGCAGCCCCCATTTCTTCAACTAAAATGCTCCCAATCATGGTGTTATACCCAACTTAGTACAGCCCAAGAAGCAGACACCACACTGAGGTTGACTTTGATCAAGGCAGGTGTCCCATACTCCTTATACTATTAATTGGTCCTTTTTAGCCACATGAAGAATTTGCTGCTACTCCTGGTGAAATTTCAGAGAATTGGTGTTTTTCCTTCATCCTGGCCTCTTGGGTGCTTTGGGAACCCCCATCTGTCCCCAGGAGGCTATCTCACTCTCTTTCTGGGTTCAAGTCATGCGAGAGTTCTGGGAGTTTGTCCTTCTTCCTCCAAATCACTGACCTAACTGTCCAAGCGCACTGTCAAAGTTCTCTCTCCAGGATGACCCTCGTCCATTGATCTGTATTCTGTGGGTACAGGTGCCCTCAACAGCCATGACCTCACAGGACTGTGCTGTCATTCAATGTAGTTCGTTCGTTCATTCATTCATTCATTCATTCATTTTTCAGTTATTGAGCACTTGCTGCGTACCAGCCCTGCTCTATGCACCAGCCACTCAAAGATGAAAAAGACAAAGGTGGTGCTTTTACAGCTTTTCATAAGATCATCCTGATTATTTTGTCTGTGCCATCCTACTATTGACCCTTTCAGTAAGTCTATCAAAAGGGAAATGACAGGGGCACCTGGGTGGCTCAGTTGGTTAAGCCTCTGATTCTTGATCTCGGCTCAGGTCATGATCTCATAGTTTGTGAGTTCAAGCCCCACATCAGGCTCTGTGCTGATGGCATGGCGCCTGCTTGGGATTCTTTCTCTCCTTCTCTCTGCTCCTCCCCGACTTGTGTTCTCTTTCTCTCTCTCAAAAAAAAAAGGTGTGAGCGGGTGGAATGAGATCTTCTGAGGGGTTCAGAGGAGTCTGCTTTCTTAGAAAACTATTTGTAAACATGTTCCAGAATTTGGTGAGAAATTTGGGTATCAGCGTAGACACCCCCTCCCACCTAAGTACCGTTTCCTGCCCGCCTACCCAGTTCCCTGTGAACTGATCACTATGCACAACACCCGCAACCCCACCCCCGCCGCCCCCACCAGCCATTGTACATAGAGCCGCTCTGTTTACCTGGAACTCTCCACACCAATGATCGGCCCAGAACCCTTTACCCAGGGCTACATCACTGGGTCCTAGAGACTTTGGTCTCAGGCTGACTAGCTCTTCAGAAGAGGAACCATCAACCTGGACTCCGTGGGCCCCCAAGTTCACAGCCACAGGAAAATTCAGAGGCAAATGTACAGTGGAAGCAACGGTGACAGCATCTGATTCTCTGATTCTGGTTCAGTCTTGAGGCCTGATCGATCCCTACTCTCGCTTCTGTAACGCAGCTCCATGTCCTTACAACAAGCTCTTTTTTATTTAAGCTGTTTAAATTGGCTTCTGCTATGTAAAATTTTATTTATAAAACATTTTTAAAATATTTTATTTTTAAGTAATCTCTACACCCAATGTGGGGCTCGAACTCACAGCCCTGAGGATCAACAATCACGTGTTCTACTGATAGAGCCAGCCAGGTGCCCTGTTGTTTGTAATTCTAAAATCCTAACCCATCATACAGAAAAGATGGCATTAATGGCCCATTTTTAGATCCTTTTTGATAACAGGAACACTTACTGACTTTCAGTTTTTACCTCTGCTCCCCGCTTCCTCTAGGAAATCTACAAGTCCTTTCCTTATCCGAGTTTGTGTTTCATCTAGACCAGGGACTTAAATTCATGCCAGCACACAGTCTGCCTCAGTCTTAAAGTCTAGTTCCTTTCTTACTGTGTTTGATTTACTCCTTCCAATTTAAAGTCTCTTCTCTCAGATCAGAGAGGCAGAAATCAAACGGCAGTGAAGTAGATCTGTTTCCTCTTGGCCCCAGTCGGCACCAGCCTCCCCTTCCTGCCTCAAGAAGCTCTATGGCACAGTGGATACCAGTGCTGGCTGGCTGTGTGACCTTGGGGGAATTAGGCAACCTCTCAGTGTCTCAGAGTCCTCATCTAAAACCTAGGGGTCCTGAAAATGTCTAATGTATAGGGCTTTTGTGAGACTTTGAATAAATAAATTAATACACACAGAGGACAGGGCTCAATGCCTGTTCACCACTCTATTTTCCCTTTTTATTTTGACCAAAGCTAAGAGCCTCCTTTTGCGTGTACATTCAAAGTCCCTATAAACTTCACTTTTAGTCTTGCCATGTTTCAGGTATCTTATTTTTCCTTAGGTTTTTCTTGTTTTCTTGTGAATGAGAAAATAAAACCAAGGCTGACTACTAACTCAAGGAATCTAGCACACCAATAAGAAAAATGCACTCCTGGCATGTCCCAGAGCACCCTCCACATGAGTGCTTTGCCCTACATTTGTCTCTGCAGGCAGCTCTCCTCTTCCGGATGTCACCCTCTACAGGCCTCAGACCCCACCGCTGCCCTTTCCCTGTGCAGTGATGCTTCTCCACGCTGCGAAAGTTGGGCAAGAAGGCAGTGAGTGCCCTTCTGCTTGAAGAAATGCACGTTAGTCCCCAGGAGCCAGGAAACCCACCTCCGTGGGATGTCACATAGCCTGGAAGTTCTTGACAGAGAAATAAGCGAGTCTCTCATTACACTCAAATCAAACAGATTTCAGAGTAGAGAAGGCTCTTTCCTGTTGTCTGCTCATCCATCCCTCTATCATTTCCCTCTTTTGAAATAAAAGGGATCCGTGAAATAAAACTTGCCAAAACTGACTCGGAGAAACTGGAGGTCCCAACCACGGCAGCATTTATAAAAGCACACTCAATTGTTGTCAGCTATTAGCACTGGGCACCATCTGACAAGCAGTGCTAGAAATAAGAAACGGAAGGAAGAAGGGAGGCTCATCCATTCACTCTTGGGCCAAGCACTGAGTCAGTCGATGTCCTGACGGTTATGTGCAGATGAGCCTGGAAACATAGGCGAAGGAACAAACAACTCTAGGGATTCCATCCTAGGGAAGCCGGAGAAGGCCTGACACAGCGGGGGGAGGAGGGGAATCCTGTAGGATGACTCCACCAGGAAGACAAAGAAGGAAATGGGAAGCAGAGAGTGTTTCATGTAGAGACAATAGCCCAGGCCGAGCCACCGCACGGAGGCTGGAACACGCATGATGCCACTATGCTGAGAACAGCAAGTTCCCCGTAGAGCAAGAAAAGGGGCAGGGAAGGGAACTCTTTGCAGAAATCTAGGCCCCCAAACCAATTCAGCATCCCTGAGTGGTGGGGGCAGGAGCTACCTCCAGCGACCCTGAGGCAGGCAGGCCCGGTGGGGGAGCCGGCCATGGCCAACAAGGAATCATCATATTTCTAAGCAAAAGTGTGAT
The DNA here is from genome assembly GCF_006229205.1 of Suricata suricatta. Taxonomy (NCBI): domain Eukaryota; kingdom Metazoa; phylum Chordata; class Mammalia; order Carnivora; family Herpestidae; genus Suricata; species Suricata suricatta. The sequence goes on from NC_043713.1 coordinate 43,894,756, forward strand.
GTAATTAGATTTGTTTTTGTGAATTTTTGTGGCAGAATGGAGTAGGAAGCAGAGCAGACAGAGACTGAAGAGAGAGATCAGGAGACTATTCCAGCTGTCTTACAAAGCTATTATGATAAATGAAAGCAATTGGGAGGTAGAAGAGGGGGTGAATTCATGAGACATTTCCAAGGTAGGAACAACAGAACTTGATGAGCTGTGGGATGTGGGTGGTGAAGCAGAGAAGAGAATCAAGAGTGATTCCAAAGTGTCTACCTCAGGCTTCCCAAAAGCTGGGGAGCCCTTAAGAGAAAGAGGGAAGGGAGGCAGGTAGGGGCTTGCATTTGTAGGGCATGTCAAGAGGACTCCCAACAGGTTGGGGTTGGGCAAATGACAGGGAGGTGGCTGTGGGCAACCAGTTGTCCAGAGATGGGGACAGTGAGAGTGGACACTGGGGAAGGAGCTGAGCTCACGCATGTGGCTTTGCATGATGACTGACAAGGGAGTGTGGGGGGGTGTTGGGGCGGAGGGTGTGCACCTAGAGATGCCACCAGCTCAGATGTGAGGAGGCACCCAAAGGAATCAAATGGGGTGAGAAGTTGGCTGGAGGGGGTGTTTCAAAGGGAGGATGACAGTGCCCAGTGCCTGAGAGAGGTCACAAAAGGACAGGATTGAAACCCGTTTCTCAGGTGTGACAATAACAAGCCCACGGCTGCCCTGAGAGGAAGCTATTGTGATGAGCTTAGATCCAGAGCCAGACCACAGCAGGCTCAGAAGGGAATAGGAGGCGGGGAGGTAAAGACAGTGATTGTACATGGTTCTTTTAAGAACTTCTGGAGGAAAAAGAGAGGCAAGCCAGTAGCCAGAAGGAAGTGGCAGAGGGAAATACACAATTCCCTTCCAAAAAATATTACTTTATTAAAATCGCACACCTTAACATGAATGATTGGATATAGATACTATTTTCTATACCCTATAAATCAGGAATGATACAGAATATTTTCTACTCCAAAAATTCCCAATAGTATATTTGCTAAGGGTACAGGCTCAGCCAATTAGGGTGATAATATTTTTTTACTTTGAATATTGAGAACCATATCTATTTCATATCATCTAATATTCTTGCAGTAAAAAAAAAAAATATATATATATAACACCAGGGTTACAAGTGAGCTTACATGATGTTTACATGATGTTATGTGAGTGACAAGAATGAGGTTCAAAATCTACATTCCTCATATAACACCTCAACCACAGACGTGTTTCCAGGGATAGAGTGTCTCCCATATCCTCAATCATAACACAGCAAACATGTATATAGGGCTTACTATATTCCAGGCAATATCCTAAGTGCTTCAATATATGAAACTAATCATTGTAATGTGGCTATATATTTATATGAATATATAAAATATTTCCCCCCGGTTTTTCCTGTTTTGGTAATAGGAATTGAAAGAAGAATTATTAATACCACAGGCAGAGAAATCCAACCAAAGAAATCTGCAATATGTAGTAAATGTTTTTTTTCCTTTTTTTTTTAATTCAATTTGGATGCTGGTGCTAAAACTTCTAAGTGTCATGATTAAAAAATAATTATGCCCTTCCTTATTTCTAGGAAGAGGGAAGGATACATTTTTGCTTTCTTACATGGCTGTATGAAAATGTGCAATACGGGGTGCCTGGGTGGCTCAGTCAATTGAGCATCTGACTCAGGTTATGATCTTGTAGTTCATGAGTTCGAGCCCCGCATTGGGCTCACTGCTGTCAGTGCAGAGCCTGCTTTGGATTTTCTGACCCCCTCTCCCTCTGCCCCTCCCCTGCTCATGCTCTCTCTCTCTCAAAAATAAATAAATATTTTTTAAAAAGAAAGGAAATGTGTAGTATGAAGTTCTTCAACTATAAAATTTTTAACTTTGGAAGGGAAAAATAACCAAAACAATCTTATGAAAAAAATACTATTATTATCCCATTTTGTAGATAAGGAAATTAGCTCAGAGCATCTAAGTACCCCACTCATGGTCACGTGGTTAGAGGTAAGTCAGAGGTAAATTTTTTTTAATGATCTTATTACATTTAGAAATTAAAGTGAAGCAGTCAAATACAGAGGGGGTTTAAAACACAAGAAGACCAAAAACAACAACAACAAACAAACCAAAAAACCAAAAAAAAAACCAAAAGACACAAAAATACCAAAGCCAGAAACGATCCAAATGTCCTCCAACAATAATTGGTAAATAATTGTGGTTTATTAAACCAACAAAATACTACTCAGTGATTTAAAAGAATGAACTAATGACACATGCAACAACATGAATGAATTTCAAGAAAGTTATGTGGGATCAAGTGTCAAGCAACCAAAGGAATACTTGCTACCCAGTTCCATTTCTAGAATGTTCCAGAACAGGCAAGACTAAAGCAGTGGTTACCTCTAGGGTAGAGGTGAGGGGGTGGGGGCCAGTGGCTAGAAAGGGGCCTGGGGGAGTTTTGGGGGTATGTGAAAATGTTTTCTATGAGGGTGATTGTCCCAAATGTAGTCATATACAAATACATTTCAGAAAACACTAAGAAGTCCAGAGAGAATTGATGGCACAAGGCTGAGGAGGAGGCTGGTAACAGCCAGTGATGGCAAGTGTGCTCCAGACAAGCCTCGGTGTGAGCAGAGAGAGTCAGCCTAGCGGCTTAGCGAGAGGTACCAGCGGAGAGAATTAGCACTAGAAAGCTCCTGTGTCATTCAGCTGGACGAAGGAGCACATGGGAGGAGTCTTTACCAAGGGCAGATGTTCTTGGGGTGAGGGACATTAGGGCTGGAAGAGAATCCCCCCTTTATTGATAAGTACTCAGTGACTTATTCGTGGTTACACAACTAATTAGCCTCAGAGCTGGGATTAACACTGAGTTCTTTCACATCAATCGGATAAGTCAATTGGGGGTAATGTCAGGCCTGCTGCACCGCCCACTGCTAATGAGGGCTCTTACCCTTGCTTACACAAAGTGCGGAATGACTTCCAGTTGCCTTTTGTTTTTCTGTTTTTCTGTTTTTTAATGGTATTCATTAATCACCTACCATTGGCCAGGTGCTCTTAGGTGCTGACAAATGAAAAATAAATAAAAACTGCCCCTGTTCTCAGATAACTAAAGGTTTGTTAGGGGAGACCCACGTGAGTAGACAATGCACTTGTGTGAAGAGCATAATAGGAGGGGCGGGGAATAAGGTTTACTGGCCAAGCAATTCTGCTGTAATGGGGAGTGGAGAAGGCTTCATCGAGGGATAGGACAGGCTGAAGTTAGGGAGCTGAGCTTAAGGATAAAATAATTGCATTAAAAGCACAGAGACACAAACTGGCCTCCCTCGGGCAGAGACCCGAGGTCCCAAAGGCACACAGCCGGCCCTCAGCCCAGTGCACCAACCAGATGGACCCATCATATCAATCAGCACCAAGGGTCCACGAAGGGACTGACCTATATACACCCCTGAAAAGAAATGTAATGAACCGCAAACTGGGCTACTAGGAGAATTTCCACAATAGAGTTAGGACTGAGTTTCGGTGAGTGGAAATGGGATGTTTTTAAGCACATTCTAACCACCAGGATGGTCACAAAACAGTCACCTACACCAGCTGCACAGGGAGTAGTCCTGGGCAGTGGCCTGCTGGCTTTATCAAGCAGTAACTCCTGCCGCCAAGAGGCACGCACACTCGCTGACGCAGGCTGCAGCCCCACCGGTGATGGATAGCAAAACAAAGGCAGCACTAATGAAAAATTAATGAAAATGGTTACTTCCATAAGAAAAATGATCTGTTCTCTTCCACCTCTGTATTGATTTCTGACCAGCCCTGTAACTGGAAATGTATAATTTTATCCTGAGGCAAAGGCAGGCAGAGGGGCAGAGCGTGGGAGCCACTCGGGTGTGGGCAGGCTTCTAGCCACACAGCCAAGCTGCACCCTGGGGGGTGTAGCCCCCACCCCACTCACTTCTCTCCACACCCGACACCTGTTCCTCCCAAGCTCCAAAGCCTGAGTCACATGCGGGTTACTGATCATGAGGACACCCTAATGTTCTCATGTCCACTAGCCTTTTGGATGACTCGTTCAGCACTCAATTAAAATAAATATGGCTTCAACCTATGTGATGCAGAAGTCCCAACCCTCCTCCAATACTGTAGGAATTCCGAGGGAAGACATTTTCTCTTTTATCCAGTAGTCACCTGTCACACTCAACTCCAGCCTCACCTCCCCCATCCCTTCTCCTCTCACCTGCCCTGTATTCTGCACTTGGCCACCAGCTTGGATATAGCCCATCTCCTGGGTTCTCCAAAGATGCTCACCTAAAGCAGGGCTAGGTTAGGTTAGTTAAGTTAATTAAAGCAAATTTTATTGCAGGTTGGAGGGCGGGAATTTCATTTGCTTGCTCACCTCATGTGCCAAACCACACCCTGAGTCATCATAGGAGCTTAAAAATAATTATTGACTTGGAGTAGTCAAATTCATAAAGGCAAAACATAGAATGGTGATCACCAGGGCCTGGGGAATGCGGAGTTATTTAGTGGAGGCAGAGTTTCAGTTTGGGGGATGAAAAAGTTCTAAAAATGGATGGCTAGATGGGTGTATAACGAGGTGAATGGTCTTAATACCACTGAACTGTACGATTAAAGATGGCTAAGATGGTCCCTCTTATGATATGTATATTTTACCACAATAAAAAATTGAATGAAGTAATGATATTATGGTGGTGGGGAAGGGGGGAGTGCTTAGAATAAAAAAACCACCTAAAACTGAAGGTCTGACCTCAGGTTCCTAAATTCCCCAGCTCATAGGGAAGCTGGTCCAGAGTTCTCCAAGGTGAGCGCTCCAAATTTATCCGTAACACAACCCAACTGAGGAGAGGAAAAAAATATTGGAATTTCTAGGTGTATATTTTCATTCTTTAATTTTTTTTTTACTTTGGGGGTAGATTTACATATACATATAGAACAGCACTGATGGCCAGGTATATAACTTATAAATAAATAGATTTATATGGAAGAAATATTATGGAAAACTTTGTACCTCCAGGTTGCATGGTCAGCAGTGGCACATGCCTTTCTCCTCATCCTCTGTTGTCACGCTATCCTTCAGCTGTTTCATCTGTAAAGTAAGGACTTTGGATCAGATGCTCCCAGAGACTTAGCCTTCTCTACTGCCCAGTTCCCCACCCAAGTGCCACCTTCCAAGTGGAAGTCACTCTGAGTGACAATGCAGTTATGTGGCAAGGCTGGAGGCACGTACCCCTGCTGCTCCAGCTTCAGGGAGACTTTGGGGATGTGGCCTGACTTCCTTCTCAGTCACAGACAAACTGCCAACCCCTCCTTTAGGACACTAAAAGCCATAGACCAGTCAGGGGCCTTCCACTGTTCAAAGTAGGCATCGTGAAAGGTGCCCTTTGAGGGATAGAAAAATAAATCTACGTCAAGTTTCCATCAAGGTCTCATTCCTACAGAGTATGGGTCTAGTGGGAAATGTGAGTTTTTGAAGACAGCCCAGTGCTGGCTTTGCAGCCAGACATCCCTGGACATTAGTACCCTGTCTCTCCATCCATTTCTTAAGTGACTTCAGGCAAGTTACTTAATCATCCTGAGACTCAAATTCCTGTTCTGATGATCCAAGGAAATAACACACGTGTCTTGTGGAGCTGTTGGGAGACTAAAAAGACGAGTGTAAAGTGAGACCACAATAAAATATAGCCATAATCACTGCTATTATGCTGTTTCCTCATATATGAAGTAAGAGATTAAGTCAGAATTCCAGATTTTTTAATAGCTGTCAGAACTATGGGCAAGGCAAGGGGCTCTAGGTAGCTCATCCTCCAAGATGCCTCTTTTTTCTAATGCTGCTTTTCTCAGATTTAAGGATTTTATTCCATTTGAAGAAAGGATTCTGCAGATTTTAAAAGGTACTTTAGAAATACTGGGACTGGAGGTACACCTGGGTGACTCAGTCGGTTAAGTGTCTGACTTTGGCATAGGCAATGATCTCAGTTCATGAGTTTGAGACTCGCGTTGGGCTTGCTGCTGTCAATGCAGAATTTGCTTTGGATCCTTTGTCTCCCTTTCTCTTTGTCCACTCCCTCCCCCCTCATGCTCTTTCTCTCAAAAATAATTAAAATAAAAAAAAATACTGGGACTAGAGCATCACGTAATTTTTAATCATATGATTCTAACGGAAATATAATAAGACAACTGAACCACAATCCATGGGGGGTGAGAGGTCTCACCTGACAGAGGAAGTGAGATGGCTTGGCCCAGAATCCCAGACCCCAAACTTCCCAAAGTTCCTTCACCCAGCTGTGGAAGGACTCCGTTCTCTGTTAAAGCAACCTCCAGGACCAGTTGCTCGTCTCCTAGATAGGTGGTTAAACACCTCCTCCATGGACTATCTCACACTGCCATCTCTGCCTACGACTGCTCATTTCCTAACTTCTCACATTCAAGGAGGGTAGGAGGGGAGAGAGAGCTAGTTATTAAGAAATACTTCTGAGTATACTTAGGACTGCCGTCTCTCACATCTTTTTAATTCCATTTTGGTCTTGGGCACAGATTTAAAACAAAGCTTTACTGGAGGTGGTCTTCAAAAACATCAGCTAATGATTAATGCTCTTACTGTTCTTTGAGGCCATGGGTGAGTTTTGCACTGTCCTCCATGAGCAGTCTGCGAATCTCAGCTCAGAACCTAATGGAAATAGCCTGGTCTGGAAGTGTGGAGAAGATCTAGCTCCCCTTCATTTGTTGGCTTAAAAACGTTGGGCAAATAACTTGCATTCTTAAGCTTTGGTTTCCATATCTGAAAAATGAAGGTAACTAATGCTCTCATTGACCTCTTCATAGGACCTTTGTAAAGATCTCATGAAAGAATGGAGGCAAGAAGGGGTGCCTGGATGGCTCAGTCAGTTGAGTGTCTGACTTTGGCTTAGGTCATGGTTCATGAGTTTGAGCCTGGTATTGTGCTCTGTGCTGACAGCTCAAAGCCTGGAGCCTACTTCAGATTCTGGGTCTCCCTCTCTTGCTGCCCCTCCCCTGCTCACACTCTGTCTCTCTCTTTCTCTCTCAAAAATAAATAAATGTTTTTTAAAAAATTAAAGAATAGAGGTAAGAACTATGTAGAACCAGACAGATATGGGGCACATGTTTGGCTCAATCAGTTTAAGCATCTGACTTTTGATATGGGCTCAGGTCATGATCTCATGGTTTTTGAGATCAAGCCCCACATCAGGCTCTGCACTGATTGGGATTTTCTCTTTCCTTCTGTCTCTGCCCCTCCCCTACTTGCATGCATGCTCTCTAAACAAACATTAAAAAAATAAATAAAAGGAAAAGAAAAAACCAGACAGAAGGGAGGCTCCAAGGTATCAAAGATCATCCGAGCCTCTTCCTCACTGAAATGGCCCAGTTTGGCAGGAGGGGCCACATTTGATGCACTTACAGATTTCTAGGCATCAGGTCATCTGGAGGAAGCAAGGTCATGGGGGCTGCAGGCTCCTCTGTGATCCATCCTCATATCTGACCTCAGCAGTTCACTTTCACAATGCTGCGCAGGTTAGGATGAAAGTGTCCTGGCGGAGATTCCATCCAGATACCAGTCACTGATTCTTCCATGATTAAACAGATAGTGGATCTTCCTCCCACAGCCTTTTAAAGTCAGAGCCGGCCTTTGGCTCAGTGGGGCCCAAGACAAGACCTGCTGGAGCCTCTCCTCTTCCTCCTGCCTCTTCCACTCAGCCTCTGCAGAAAACTGGGATGAGGTATCCAGAGATTCAGCCTCCAGGGCGTGGAAAGCCAAAGAAAGCCAAGAGGAAAGACTAATGCCATGGACCAGGGAACATGTGTGGTAAGTAAATGATTTAAAAAGTGAAACAAGGTAACTGCAAGCTCAGTGCAAAGTACGTTTGGAAGCTAATCCTGTTGTCCTGAACTGGGATGCAGGAAATCTGGCTCTGCCCTTTACTCTGGGTGGCCTGTGGGCAAGTCACCTCACATCCCAAGTTTCTAGAAGTCTGTATATTAATGGGGTTGGATTACAGTCTCCATTCTCAGATGGGTACATTTAGCCCCTGCTTACTCAATGGTGAGAAGCTACAAGTCACTCATTTTCCCAGGATGCCAGTTTCACTTGAAGATTGGGAGGGACAGGTTTTTTTTTTTTTTTTTTAACAGTTTCATGAGATAAAGTTCATGTCCCATACAATCCACCCATTTCAAGCTTACAATTCAAAGGCTTTTAATATATTCACAGATTGTACAACAATTACACAATTAATTTGAAATCTTTCCATTATCCCCCAAACTCTGTACCCCTTAGCCATCACTGTCACAGCCCCCAGCCCTCACAGCCCTGGGCAATGGCTAGTCTACTGTCTGTCTCTATGGATTTGCTGATTCTGGGCATTTCATATAAATGGAATCATCCAATATGAGATCTTGGGAGGATAATTTTTATATTAAAACAAACAGCTATGTTATGAAAAGCATGCAAAAAATACATTAATTTTTAACTCACAAAAGATATTTCAAAGAAGTTTCCCATGTGTCTGGCGGCTTCATGCTAAAGAGCCCAGGCTTCTTTCAGGGGCAGTGATTCATGTTGCTCTGCCCCAGGGCCATTTTGTGAAAATTCTGGGGAGCACTGCACTGAATGACCTCTTAGCCCCACGGCAGCTCCGGCTTTTGGAGGATGCCGAGGCTCACCATGATAAACCTATAAAGAGAAGGCTTTCCAAGAGAAACTGTTAGCAACCTTCTGTCACCATTTTTCTCCTTTATCTCTACCACAGGTTTACATTCAGACCAACTGAAAAATAAGAAGATGACACCAATATTGCAGCTTTCCATATAGAATAATAGGCTGGGATGTCCACCCTTCCCACTTCTACCATTCCGTGAGCTTTCGGGAGAAGCATCTTGATATGTTTTATTCCCTGAAGCCTCTTCAGTGCCTAGTGCAAGCGACATGGAATGTCTAGGGGCTCAATAAATATTCACTGGAAGAAGGAAATGAACGAAAGGATGAAGGAAGAAGGGAAGGGATGGGAGGAGAGAAGCAAGAAAGGAGGGAAGGGAGGGTGTTTAGTACAATCACACATGGAAGTTAGGATGTAAGAGGCGCTCACTGTTAGTGTTAGGAAGGTTGGTTTGTCTTCCAGATTTTACACTATGAAGGAACTGACTCTGCCCTTTCTGTTTCACCAAATAGTAAAGAATAAAAAGCAATCATGGGTAAAAAAAAAAAAAAAAGAAATAGGAATATGAGACAGAAGGGAGTTAGGGGTGTCTCACAGAGAAGGACTCTGACAAATGACTTGGGGGGGAAAGCAGACAAGCAGAAGCATCTTCTCTACCCAATTCAGGATTGTATAATAGGAAGAATTTCTTTCCAGTATAAAGTCCTCACCCAACATGAGTGATAAGATATCCCCAGGATCCTACCTTACAAGTGTGGCCAAAAAAAAGCAGCTCAGGGCTATTTCAACACAAAGAACCAACTACTTGCCAGAAACAGTGATAAAGAAACATTCAAGCATAGAACCCAAGGGCCACCAAGGCCAGAGGCAAAGGGGCAACCAACTTGTTCTGTGGATCTAGCCTGTCCTGGTTGCCTAGACCCCTGGCTGCCTTGACCCAAAGGCTCTGAAGACTAGAAATGAATAAAATAGGTTTTTAAGCCACATGAAATCTATTAATTTAGACACACAGATTACCATTCTGATCTCCAAACTGATGCAAACCAGGGAACAGAAACATAAAGCCAACTTCTTTTCTTTCATATCGCTCAGCTTTCGCTAAGTTAAGCTGCATAACAAATATCCCCCAAATTTGAGTCTTACAATCACAACAGTAAAAGGTTTGTTTCTTGGTCATGTTTCCCATCTTCTGGCTTAAGTATAGCTTTTCTTTTATTCCAGAACCACAGACAAAAGTGTAGCCCATCTCTGGGGCAAGCTCGTCTTGTGGCAGAGAAGAAAATGCAAGAAAACTGGTGGAGACATGTGCTGGCTTAGAAGTGGTGTATGCCACTTTGACTTGTAGTCATTAGCCACCTAAGTCATATGCCCAAGCCAATGTCAATAAGGTAGAGAAAAACAATCCCCTCACAGAAAAAGCAGTAAATAATTACAAAGTATGATCTACCACATTTTCCCAAACATTTCCAGAAAGACTAGGCTGTGCTTCCTGAAGGCAAAAATTGAGACTTTTTTTCTGCACCCCCATTGCCCAGCACAGAATCTGGTTATAGTGGAGTACTCAATAGTGAAAGGATGGTGCCCACATGTTCAGATAAAAAGTAAGGAAAATGACATTATCAAGACTAGAAGTAGATATCCTGATATCAGCCTGCTATCTTCCTATCACTACACCATGCTGAAACTTAGTCAACTAAAGGGCTTCGACCTTTTCAGAAATCATTAGATCCCCAAATCAAGAATAAAACCAACTGTTGACTAAGCTATTTGAAGACAAAGGGGGGTGAGTATTAAAGTAGGAAGCATAGAACTTTTGCATACACTGTCTCATTTGGCCTTCCCAGAAACCCTGTGAGAAAGCCAGGGCAGGAACTATTTAGGTTGTTTTTGTTTGTTTGTTTGTTTGTTTTTGTTTTTAAGGCTGTTTTTGATGAAAAACAGCACTTATGTAGAATGTAGTGGTTTAGAACACAGGCTCTACAATTACGCAGCCCGGATTTAGTCCTGGCTCTGCCTCTTGCCTTGCATAGCTATGGGAACGTTGCTTGACCTTGGTTATTTATGCTCATGATCATAGGCAACTGCATGTGTTGCAGGGACAGGCTGGATCCCACAGGGAGAAGCGTCAGCTGGTGCCCATAGGTACTGCATCCTGTCAGCATGGTGGGCCATGCTTGTGCTCCAGTAGAGGGGAGCTCTCCCTTTCTACTGGGCATGAAAGTAGTTTTAGAGAGTGAAGGACAAGTCATGCTGGGGTGCTAGGAAGTCGTAGCGTAAACAGAGGCTGTTCAAGGAGGTGCCGGGAATGCCAGCGCCCAGGATCTGGAGACGGTGAGCAAGATAAGACCATGCACAGCCCCTCCCACCGCAGTCCCAGAGACCGTGTCGCCAGGCAACATGAGGGTTACCCATTGAACAGTTCATCTTGTCTCTCTACATCCTCTCTACCCTTCAGTTTCCTCAGTAACATGGGTGCAATAGCACCTCCCTGAGAGGACCGTGGTGAGGTTAAAATGGGAAGGGGCTTGTAGGCTTTTTCCCAGAATCTGGTGCGCCGTAAGCTAGGAGCCCTGGAGCTGGCACTTTGATCTAGGTTGCCTATGGGCTCATCCAGAGCCCCCGAAGTCACACAAGCCTGACCCCCTAAGCCTACTGCCCTAGCTCTGTGCAGCTGACCTCATGGGAGCTCTGTGACTTACCTGTGTGTGTCCCAAGGCTCCTGCTGCCCTAGGACAGCTGGGGCAACGGATTTACTAGCGAGGCATGGAGAACCTTTACTGTTTTCTCACCTGGTTCTCACTCCTTCCCAGATCCAGGAGGTAAAAGAAATTTTCCTTAAAAAATAAATATGCAAATTAGGCTTTCATGATAGGCATCTACTCCAGCAAAGATTCCTGGGGGCTGCCTCGGTCCCCAGGACACCAGAGGGCATTCATCCATGGGAAAAGAGCTGGCAGTGTGTGCTCACCAGGAGGTGTTTACCAGACAAGTGGCGCCCAGCCATGTTCTCAGAGCCCAGTCAGCTCGGTGCCCTTCACAGGAAAGACAGTCACGGCAGCCTGCCCTCCCTAAAGCCATGACCAACTGCTGTGTTCTCTCAGGGCGGCCCTGGGAAACGGGGGGCACTGTGGAGCGCCTGTCCCACCTACTCTTACCAAACCTTCGGAGTGGCCTGGCTTACCTTCTTGCTGCCAACGGAACCCCAGGGCAAGGGCGGAAGTTGTGAGGTGTCCAATGACACAAGTAATGCCAAACACGCAGGACTGCATTGTGCCTTCTGGGGGCCCCTTCTTCATAGATTTTTTTTAAATGTTTATTTATTTTTGAAAGAGAGAGAGGCAGAGTGTGAGAGGGGGAAGGACAGAAACAGGGGGAGACAGAATCCAAAGCAGGCTCTGGGCTCTGGGCACAGAACCCGACATGGGGCTAGAACTCATGAACCGGGAGATCATAACCTGAGCTGAAGGTGGACGCTTAACTGATTGAGCTACCTAGGCACCTCATAAAATTAAAAAAATTAAACCTTATGACTGCAATGGCATGAAGACAAATATAAATCCAAATTGGATTTATAGGTTACACATTATATATTTATTATTATTATTTCTTCTGATTCTAAAATAAATTAAGACATTTTTGTGGGCCCTAGGTCCTGTGCATGTGTTACCTAGTGGAGAAGTTGACCCTGAAACCAGGACAACTGGAGAGCCTGGTGATGCCCATGGCCTGGTGCCCATTCACCTTACAGTGAGCCAACCACCCCTTGCTACCCTGGCTGTTAAGTTAGCTGAATGAAAGAACCCTATGTGCTAAAATAAGAAACTAGAGACGGGCTCCTTTTAACCAAAACAGAAACCACACTCCATGGATAATACCAAGAGAAATGAAAGACGAAAGTAGGTTTAAACAAAGTATTTTAGGGGCACCTGGGTGACTCAGTCGGTTAAGTGTCCAACTCGGTTTTGGCTCAGGTCATGATCTCATGGTTGGTGGGTTCAAGTCTTGCACCAGGCTCTGTGCTGACAGCATGGAGCCTGCTTGGGATTCTTTCTGCTCTCTTTGCCCTTCTCCTGCTCACTGTTATCTTTTTTTCTCTCTCAGAAGTAATTAAATAAACATTAAACAAAGTGTTTTAAATCTATTGGTAGCCTTATTACGCACATGCATGTACACACACACATGCACACCTAACTGGTGAGCCCCCAGTGTTTGACTTTTGTTTTCAGCCAGGAAATGAGTTTTGTTTGAAAAAGGGATATTTTGGCAGAATAGAAAGAGCTTCCATCTTATTTGGAAACAAAGTCCCTCTGCAGCATCTCCTATGACTGCTATCCACAGACCGAAGCTTCTTTAGTCATTTCAGGTGACTCCTGCTGTCTGACACTGGGGTGGGGATCCCCACCCCCTACCCCCCACTACTGCACTTGCTTGGAAGGGCTTCCCGAGTGTTGGTGCAACAAGGTGCATGCGCTGTAAGGTCGCACCCAGACTTGAGTGCTGAAGCCAGGCTACTGGGAAGGAGGGAGGCTCCTGCAGGGTGCACAATGGGTAGAGACTCCCTGGCCGGGGCAGGGACAGTGGGAGCAAAGCCAGAGGCCAGAACCTGCCTGAGGAATGCTGAGGATCTGTGCAGGGGAGGAGGCACCCTGAGAGGCCTGGGAGACCAGTGGAGAGGTGGGAAGGAGTGCTGGGGCTTAGCATGAGAGCTTGACCAGGCTGGGCCTTCATTCTGCTGGGATGGGGGACCAGTGAGGCAGGACTGGCTGCATGGTTCACAGCACCCAGTGCGAAATGCAAACACGGGCTCCCTGTTCAGAGGGGGTTCAGAATTTCAAGACTGTAGCAAGAGAGCATTAAGCCAAGTGCAGGGGTTGAGCAGGGCAGCTGGCCAGGCCACACACCTGGGAACTAGGCCCTGGGTGTGGTTTGGAGGAGGAATCCAGCCCCAAGAGATTTCCAGTCTTAACTACAAAAGGCTTTGTATTTGTATTGTCTTCGTATTATTGCTATGTTCCTTTTTCTTCAAGTACAGGATTTAAAAATGTCTATTTTAGGGGCGCCTAGGTGGCTCAGTCATTTAAGCATCCAGCTTCGGCTCACATCATGATCTTGCAGATTACAAGTTTGAAACTGACCATGAGTTCTGTGCTGACCGCTCAGAACCTGGAGCCTGCTTCAGATTCTGTGTCTCCCCTTCTCTCTGCCCCGCCCCTGCTTGGGCTCTGTCCTCCTCTCACTCTCTCTCTCTCAAAAATAAACATTTAAAAATAAATAAATAAAATTAAAACGTATATTTTAATCTTTTATGGGACATTGACAGTGGTGTTTTTTAATGTTATATACCATCAAATTATTCTAGTAATAGAAACTTATTTCAGAGACAACTATTCCAGAATTTCTCTTCTCCAATAGTAAGGCCTACTGTGGAGGCCCAAAAAAATTACTGAGCATTCCCCACTATGGCTGGCATGCAGCTAAGTCTCTGCTAGGGTCAGAGGCCAGCGCTGCCTTGATAACCACAGTGACAACAGAGGTTTAAGTTGTGGCAACAGCAGGATTTTGAAACGCTTCCTCTACATATTTTACAGATAAGCCAGGCAAAGTCATTCTGAAACTCCCAAAGAATTTCTCTCACTATGTCCCTAGGAGAAGGCAGCAGAAAAAATGCATTTTAAAAAGGGTAGATGAGGACCCTCCTTTTGGGAGCACTCATACCTCCCATTTGCTCTTTGCTCTGGGCTTGTCCAGCTCGGTTTGGCCCCAGGGCATCTGTGGAGTTCAATCAGGATTCAGAGTCAGCCTCCACAGCCACAGGAGGGCCAAGGTCATGATGGCGTCTCCCCTTCTCCACCCAGGAGCCCTGCCGGGAGCAGGCTCTGCTTGCTGCAGCACCGCTGTGAGAGCCAAGCCCCCCTAGGTGGGCAGCATGGAAGGCGGCAGCCTTGCATTGATGTGATTTCTTTAGCTCTTATTTCTCTAGTGCTTAAATTCCTTCCTGGAATGTGAGGAAGTGTCCCCAGCAGACTCCACACTGCATCCTGAAGAAAAGGCATGCAGAATGTGGGAGCCTGCACTTGCTCCCTGGCCTCACTACACCTGACTTCCCTCATCTATAAAACGGGCATAGTAATAGTCTGTTGCCAGGAGTCACAGCAGTGCCCTAAGTATGAAATGGGAAGGCGGACATGAAGCACAACAGTGAGAGTCTAATAAAGGTTGTCTATGTGTTCAGATTTCTGACTGGTTCCCTAAAGCAAATATCCTTAATCTGGAAGGTTCACAGTAGTCAAGTGGTTGGTTAGAAGTTGTCTGGGCGGAAGGCTGATTTTTCATAAAATTTCTTTCTTTACCCGTCCCCTTCCCCCATCACCCGCATGGAATGCCTGCCCAGTACCCCGTTTTCCCTTGTGAACCCGCTGCCCTAGATTTTATCCATGGGCTTTGGCCTGTAGTCATGGCCATGGATGGGAATTCTGAGTTTATCTACACCCCCCACTACGCCATGCCTGCCGCACACCAGCAAGTATCTTTAGTTGCCATAACAATCCAGCTGCAATCAAAAACACTGCTTCAAATTTTCACAACCCTAATCCATACTTTACATGTTTAAACTGTAAACAGAGTATCTATTAGCACATGCAAGTGGATCTCCCCCGCTTTCTCCTGGAGAGACGAATGAATGGGGAAGAAAATTGTTTAAATTATTATTTAAGGACCTCTTGGTCCTGCACAGGCTGAAAGGTGAGACTCCGTTCCCCCTTCCACAGTGTGCTCTGACCAAAAAATAATGGAAACAGTGGAAATCTCTGGAGGCTTGACAGTTTCTGTAACACCCTAAGCCCCATTGTTACAGGGTGTGACTTGGCCCCTGGGAACAACTCAAGACCCATAAACCTGGCTCTGAGGGCCATTAGCTAAAAAAAAAAATGGTCTTAATTACTGCTGTTGATGTTCACTGTGAATCTCCAGAAGGGGAAAATAACATGCAGCATTTCCCAAACAGAATTCACCACAAAATGCTTTAATTTCGGGAGTTCTAAATGAACAGTTTCTTCAAGCCATTGATCTAGGGGCATAAGGCAGAGGGAGAAGACACAGCTCCTGGGCTCAAGGAGATGGCAAACAGGCGAAGGCCACTCTCCTGCCGTGTGGAAGGAGCAAGATGCATGACCCAAGGTAGCCGGGCAAAGGGTGGGTTCACGGACTGAGGTGAGCTCCCTTTACTTTTTCTCTCCTTTCTTTTGTTCCTCCATCACAGCACTATCCTGGGAGACTCCAGGCCCTCATGTGGTGCCAGATGCCTGACCCCAGCCCACCGCCAGGACACAGACAGAAGTGAGGATCTGTATTTTGTTTTGATGTTTCCTATGACTGTACTTGACATCATCCAATAGCGTTTTCAAGGCAGTCACTCTCATTGTTTTAAAGGATGAAATTTATGGTCTGAAAGGAATGGCCACCAACCTCATATAATGGCCACAGGCCTCATAAAATACACTTTAATATTACCAGACATTCTCACAATTGGTCAAATCCCCAAGACCCCTATGAAGAGTCAATTGCCCTTGGCAGAAAAGGATTGAATTTACTCAACATCATAAAAATACACAATGACCTTTCTCCCTTCCCAGCAACAGTCATGATGGGTAGGGGTTCTTTGGACACGACCATCTCTCACCTCACCACGTCCACTTCCCAGCATCCACATGCACTGGCTTCCACACTAACCCCACTCAGCCTTGTCTTCCATTCCTGGTCTGAACTCTGATATCAACCTGGACCTGCTCCAGCCCTGTCAAAGCCAGTGTCTTCTCTTGGATCCTGAAGAACCAGGTGAATCTAGAATTGGTTTCCAGATATTACAAATGTGGACTCATTGATTAACATAGACCAATTAATGGCTTATATTCACCCTGACCTTGAGATGTGTGAAAAATCTCTTTATAGACTGTGCTCTGCTTTATAGACCATGATCTTGGGAAAAGTATTTAATTGTTTCGAAACTGTTTATTCCTCTGTTAAATTTTTTAATACAGAAATGTAACTTTTTTTATATCATCTCACTCAATAATCATTAAAATCCAACGTGATGAGTATATTCCTCTCACAGAAATTGAGGAGCTGACGTTCCAGCCAGCAAATAGTGGACTTAGGATTCTGATCCTGGGTTCGTCTGATTCTAAATCTCATAATTTTTTTCTTTTTAAGGAAAGGGTCCTCTAAATGCTGGACCTTTTGTTCTTTTTTTAAGTTTGTTTGTTTGTTTATTTAGAAAGGAGGAAGGGCCAGAGAGAGAGAGTGAGAGAATTCTAAGCAGGCTCCACACCACTAGAGCAGAGCCTGACATGGGGCTTCATCTCAAGAACCACGACTTGAGCCAAAATCAAGAGTGGGACACTTAACCAACTGAGCCACCCAGGTTCCCCAAACCCTACTACTCTTTTGGGGGTGACTGACTGTCTCAGTCAGTAGAGCATGAGACTTTTGGTCTTGGGGTTGTGAATTCAAGCCCCATATTGAGTGTAGAGATTACTTAAAAATAAAATCTTAAAAAAACCCACAATACACTCCCACTACTATTTTTCTATAGACCTCCATTGTAACCTGGAGGGAATATTTGGAGTACTGGGCAGTGATGTGCACAATGGCGGAGAAAGGAAGGAGACTGACAGCCAGAGGCATCCACAGGGAGCCTGACATCAATCCAGAGGATGAAGCCCTAAACCAGAGGAGCGGCAACTGAAAAGGAAAGAGGTATTGGGAAGGCTGAGCCAACTTGATGGGAGGAGAGGAACTGAGGAATAAGAAAGTGGGAGGGACCAAACTAAAATGATATTTTAGCCTAACTGACCCAAAAGGCAGTGGAGGAGGTGAATGCAAAATAAAATTAGGAAAGACAGCCATTTGGAGCAGAGAGACACAAAATGAACATGTCTGGGTGGACTTCAGGGATGTGAGATTTTAGATTTTAAAGATAAGGACAGAGAATCAAGATGTGAAAAGCAGCCACGTGAACAAAAGTTAAAGTCATAAAGGCGGTGGGATTCCCCCGTACAGAGAGGAAACACTGTGAGCTGAGAGCAGGCTTGGATGAAGGGGTGGGCAGGAGAGAAGAGCGGTCAGGGGGCAGAAGGAGCACGCACTGCTGGGTAACCTGGGGCAGAGAACGCTGTCCCAGTGGGGGCGCTCAGATGCATGTACAAAAAGTGGAGGGGAGGTCATGGCAATAGAAGGAAAGCTTTCATTTTTAAGAGTGTAATCTCAATAGAGTGGTGAGGGTGGAGGTCAGACTACAGATGGCTAAAGACAGACTCGGGGCAAAGAGAGAAGACAGAAGTCATGGACCATACGTTTAAGATGTTTAGAAGGGAAAAGATAAAAAAGGGAACAGCAGGACCAAGTAAAGATATTTTTCTTTTCCGTCACTGTCAAATACTCGAGTGTGTCTGACCACAGAAGGAAAAGATGAAGATGGACGTTGAGTATGGAAAAGGAACCACTGAAAAAGCCGATTTCTAGGGAAGGTAAGAAAGGATTCCGTTGCTAATTCAACAGCATTTACAGTGGGCCACTATATGCAAAATACTGTGCTCGGCACAGTAAGAAATAGAACTAGAAAGATAAAACAAAAACCAGTATCTTCTCTAAGTAGCTCACAACTTAGTAGGAGAAATGAGTTACACAAATAGTAATATTGCATGACAACCAATGTAAGCCCTGTGTTCATGTTGACAACAAAGTGCTATTGGAGTCTGAGAGGAAATTTGGGATTAAGGGGAAAGGAACATCTACAAAGACATCACAGAAGAGACAGTACTATACTCAGCCTTGGAAGATTAGCAACAATATGATTGGCAAAAGATGCAGTGGAAGAATGTGGAAAAAAAGGAATTCCAGCTGCAAGGACAGAGGAGCTGGCCTTGAAAAGGAGGGACCGTTCTGCAAGTGGTACTTGAGGGAAGAATAAACAGGACAAAGAGGTATTGTGAAGTAGAGAGGACAGAGCACAAGAGACCTCATACCTGGTGGGCTCACGGTACTAGGTAATATGGACAAGCAGAAGCGCCTCTGAAAGAACCCTGAAAATCAGGGTCAAGGTTAAGAGGGAAATGTGACTCTGAAAGGGACAGAGATAGAAACTGCAAAGCAGCCAGATGGGCTTGCTCTATTGATGTTACAAACTTCCCAAATTTTGTCTAACAATAATTAGCACTCTGGCAATAGAGATCAGAATAGTAACTGTTGAGAGGACTTTCCTATCTGGAAGCATGATGAAAAAGATACCCTGGCCTGTCATCCTGTGGGAATCTTATATATAAATACGTATATACATGACATTTTTATTTAATTGTATAAATTATTTATTTAATTATAATTTTTTATTAAAAATTTCCAGCTTTTATTTTTTGAGAGAGAGAGAGCAGAAGTTGGAAGGAAGGGCAGAGGGAGAGAGAGAGAATCTTAAGCAGCCTCCATGCTCACTGTGGAGCCAGACACAGGGCTTGATCCCACAACCTGAGCTGAAATCAAGAGCCAGATATTTAATGATATGAAACAGACAGTAATTGTTTTAAAGATGTAATCACGGTAATGTGGTTTTGTTTTATAAAAGACCTCTTAAATATTATAGACACACACTGAAGATTTTGTGAATGAAATGATATGATGGCTTGTTTTGCTTAAAAATAATCCAGTGTTGGGTTGTGGGAGGGTATAGAGAGCGGATAAAGTTTTTTGATCTTTGATGACGCTGAGAGATGATTTCTTCATTTTTATATGTGTTTAAAATTTTCTGTGGCAGAAAGTCAAAATAAGAAAACAAATGTTAAAAAAATAAAAGGCAAGAAAGGAGAGAAAAAGAAATAGAGAAGTTAAGATAAATAGAAAGCTTTAAATAAGATGACAGATATATCAGTAATTCTTATCAATATAAATTGAGCAATTTTCAGTTTAAAAAATCTATGTGTATAAGTAACAGATTTAAAACTTAGGAACATAAAAGGTTGAAAGTAAATCGAACTGAAAATGATACTCCAGACAAATGCTAATCAGAGAAACTGATGTCCCTAAGTTTATAGCAGAAAATAAGACTGTAAGCCAAGAAGCACTACTAGAAATAAATAAAACTACCATATGATAAATAAAGTTTGACTTCACTAGGAAAACAGTTTTACCAGGTGTAGCAACAATATAGCCTCTAGATACATAGAGCAAAAATATACACAATTACAAAGGTAAATAAATAAATAAATAAATACATTCTTATGGTAGGAGAATTTATTATACTTGTTCTAGTAAATTAAATATCAAGAAGACCAAAATACAAATAAGTAAGAATATAGATTCAACAGCATGAGATTGGTCTAAGATATATTTTGAGAAAACTGTACCCAACAACTACAGAATATAAATTGTTTTCAGCAACAACACACTGAGCCAAAGAAGTCTCAACTCAACAGATGTTAAAGTACCAGCATCAGATAGACAACATTCTCTGACTGCACTACAGTTAAATAAGAAATCAATAACAAAAGGATAATTACCTAATGACTGGAAATTTTAAGATGTTCTTACAACCATAAGGCTCAAAGAAACTAGAGCATATAACTTATAATGGAAGGCAGCTATGCTCACCACTATACCACCAACGCACTCTTAACTTATAATGGAAATAATGAGCTTATCATACAACTTAAGAGATGAAAAAATAGAATAAACCCAAGGAAAGATAGAAGAAATTACTGAACTAGAGGACAAAAGTAAAATAGAATCAACACAGCCAAAAGTTGTTTCTTTGGCAAAATTAGTAAAATTGATAGATTTCTAACACGGTCAGTTAAGTAAAAGAGAAGACATAAATAACAATTTCAGAAATGAAAAATGAGACATAATCACTAATGCTACTGACATTACAAAAATTTAACAGCTTATTATAAACAACTTTTACCAGTAAGTTTGAAAATGTAGATGAAATGGGCAAACTACTAGACAGATATAACTTATTATTACTGACTCAAGAAATATAGAACATTAAACAAATTGAAATAAGAGTTTAAATATTTCTAAAATGAAAATACCAGGCTCAGTGATTTTACCAGCAAGTTCTACCAAAACATTCAAGAAATGAAACTAGTCTTTTAAATTATTTTAAAATGGAGAAAAGTAGGGAAGACAAAGCAACCCATTTTAATAAAACTAGCATATCTTTGGTATCAAAACCAGACAAGTGTGGAAAGGAGAGTTTCCGTCTCACTTAGGAAATATAGATAAAAAAATCATAAACTACTAAGCTAACACATGGCAGATGTAAGGTGACTGCTCATTCTTTGCTACTTCTCCCACTGAGAGGTAAAATCTAATTCCTTCCCCCTTGAGTCTAGTCTGACTCTAGAAAGTGTTTCTTGGAATAGAATAGAATGTGGTAGAAGTATCACCACATGACTTCCTAGGGTAATGAGGAGATGTATATAGGTTCTTCCATAGACTCTCAGAACAGTCTAGGAGCCCTGAGCTGCAAAGTAAGAAGGCTTCCCTGAAAATGCCACTGGAGAGACAACAAGAAGGCGCTGCCACAGACAACCGCAGGAGAACGCAGTTGTCAGCCATCTTTGTCAAAGTGCCAGACACATGTATGAGGCTGTCACAGACCTGTAAGACCAGATCATTTGCCAGCTTCATTCCACCAAATGACCTCAAGGAGTCCCTGTGGAGCAGAAAAAGCTCTGAGCGGAGTTCTGTCCAGATTCCTGATTTTCGAAAGTGTAGATAAGATAAAATAGGTGTTGTTTTCAACGCCTAAGTTGTGAGGGTAGTTTGTTGTGCAACAAGAAATAACCAGAACACTAACAAACCCAAGTTTGTTGTTTAAAATCGTCATGACCGGGGAGCCTGGGTGGCTCAGTCGGTTAAGCATCTGGCACCGGCTCAGGTCATGATCTCACGGTTCGTGCTGACAGCTCAGAACCTGGAGCCTGCTTCGGATTCTGTACTCCCCTCTCTCTCTGACCCTCCCCTGCTCGCACTGTCTCTCTCTGTCTCTCAACAATAAATAAAAAACATTAATTAAAAAAATTTTTTTAAATCATCATGACCTAGTTGATTGTAAACTTAGAAAAGCACTTACAGATTTGAGGAGAAAAGTCATGTTATCCTCTCAATGAAAGCAGAAAAAAAGTAGTTGTTAAAATATTACATGCATCCATGATTCGAAAACAAAATGACAAAATTAACAATCTCAGGATATAAAGAAACCTCCTCAGCCTATATATTATTCTACAGACCTCATCATTAATGGTGAAACATAATATGTATTCCCTTTAATATCAGGTATAAGGTGATATTATAAGGTGAATGTGTCCACTCTCACTATCCTAATTCATTTTTTTATTAAAGTGTTTGTTTTGTTTTGAGAGAGAGATAAAGAGCAAGCAGGGGAGGAGCAAAGAAGAGAGAGAGGGACAGAATCCCAAGCACGCTCCATACTGTCAGCATAGAGACCGATGTGGGGCTCAATCTCACAAGCTGTGAGATCATGACCTGAGCCAAAGTGAAGTCGGTGCTTAACCGACTGAGCCATGCAGGTGCTCCAATTCTAATCCATTTTGGACTTTAGATTTAAGCCAACAGTGCAAGGAAAGAAAGAAAGAGAGAGAGAGAGACTGAGGGAGAGAGAGAAAGAGAGAGAAAGAGAAAAAGGAAGAGAGAAAGAGAGAAGGAAAGAGAGAAAGAGAAAGTGCAAAGATTGCAAAGGAAAAAATAAAGTTGTTATTTGCAAATGAGAGAAAGGGAGAGAGAGAAAGAAAGGAAGAAAGAGAGAGACAAAGAGAGAGAAAGGATGAAAGAGAGAGAAATAGAGAGAGAGAGTGCAAAAATTGCAAAGGAAAAAATAAAGTGATTATTTGCAAATGATACAACTATCTTCAAAAACAATCCTAAAAAATCTCCAGAAAATAGTATTACTGTTGATGGGATTTTAGTAAGGTGCTGGATATAAAGTCAATAAACAAAGCTCAGTTGCATTTTCATCTGTCAAAAACAAACCCTAGAAAAATTGTTTTAAAAATACAATTTAAGGGGCACCTGTGTTTTGGCTCAGGTCATGATCCTCTCTCTCTGGTGCTCCCCTACTCGTGCTCCTGTGTACTCTCTCTCAAAACAAATAAATTAAAATTTTAAAGTACAATTTAAAGTAGTGTCAAAATGTTTTAATCAGTAAAGATACCAACTTTCCCCAAATTTATCTACAGATTCCATTTAATCCCAGTCAAAATACCAACAGAGTTTCTGTAGAACTTGACAAGCTGGTTCTAAAATTCATATAGAAGTGCAAAGGAACAAGAACAGCTTGGCAGCCACGACTCTCTTGAAGGAGACCAGCAGGGAGGGGGGAAGGATTTGCATCAAAAAGTATCAATATTTACTTAAGCCACAGTAAATAAAACAGTGCAGGATTGGAGCAAACTGACCAATAGAATTGAGAGCCTCAAAGAAACCAATACATACATATGGAATTGGCAGCATTACAAATCAATGGGGATGGATGGAGTTTTTCAATAAATTGTAGGACAAAAGTTTATCCATATGGAGGAAAAATGAAAATTGAACTGTTCAACTCACATCATTTTTAAAAAAATTTTTAAATGTTTTATTTATTTTTGAGAGAGACAGAAAGACTGAGTGAGCAGGGGAGGGTCAGAGAGAGAGGAATCTGAATCTGAAAACAGGCTCTAGGCTCTGAGCTAGGATTCAGCACAGAGCTTGACACTGGGCTCAAACTCATGAACCATGAGGTAATAACCTGACCCAAAGCCAGACACTCAACCGACTGAGCCGCCCAGGTGCCCCAACTCACACCATTTAAGCAGATTAATATCAGGTGGGCTTTAGAGCTAAATATGAAGATAAAATTAAAACTTTCAGAAGATGAATAGAAGACTATCTTTGTGAACTTATATGTAGCAGAGAAGGATTCTGAAACCAGACACAACTATATAGTTAAATTTTTTTCCTAATGTTTTCATTTATTTCTGAGAGGGAGAGAGACAGACTGCAAGCTGGGGAGGGGCAGAGAGAGGGAGACACAGAATCCAAAGCAGGTTCCAGGAGCTGAGCTGTCAGCACAGAGCCTGATGCGGGGCTCAAACTCATGAGCTGGAAGATCATGACCTGAGCAGAAGTTGGATGCTCAACCGACTGAGCCACCACGCGCCCCACAATTATATGATTTCTAAAGGGAAAGATTTAAGAATTGAACTGTTATAATTAACAACTTCCTTTCATCAAAATACACAATAGAGTGAAATAATAAGACAAAAATGGGAGTATATATTTGCAACATACATAATTGCTTAAAGATTGATATCCAAAAAATATGAAGAACCCTTTAAGAAAAAGAGGCAAAATATTTGAAGACATGTGGCACAATGGCTAATTTGCATACTAAATGATACCCCTCTTCATTAAATAACAGAGTTCAAATCAAAACCACAGCCAGCGATCACTTCCTGCCCACCAGACAGGTAAACATTTAAAACAGAATCAGGCGTTGGTAAGAAAAAAATGAATGGTACTCTTCCTATACTGTAGGGCAGACTGGAAACTAACCTCGCTATTTTGGAAAACTGAAAATGTACATAGCCTGGAAGTCAGTAATTTCACTTTCATAGAAACTCTTGGATAAGGAGACATATCTAGGATGTACATAACATAGCAGAGAAGAGTGTAACAGTAAAAACCTGAAAACCAGGTAAATGTCCATCAGAATCAATATCTCCACAAATGGGACTCAATACAGGAGAGAAACTGAATGAATCACAGGGGCAGCCACAATGATCCTTCTCAAGAGCCTGAGGTTGACAGAAAGAAGCAAGCTGTAGAAGATTATTATTCCATCATGTGAAGTCCAGAAACATAAAGACTGACTCTTCGAGTTAGAAATACCAGTATACGTGAAAATATATACAAAACCAAGGAAAACGGTGAACACCCAACTCAGGACGATTAATCCTGTCTAAGAGGAGAGAGAAGGGCACACAGGAGAACTCTAAGGTAAGAACAATGATCTTTTATTCTATTTTTAAATTTTTCTTAAGTTTATTTATTTATTTTGAGAGAGACAGACAGACAGGCAGAGAGAATGGGAGAGAGAGAATCCCACCCAGCCTCCGCACCATCAGTGCAAAGCTCGATGTGGGGCTTGAGCTTACGGAACCGTGAGATCATGACCCGCGCTGAAGTCAAGAGTCAGATATTTAACCAACTGAACCACCCACGTGTCCCATGATCTATTATTTTAAGTAGGTGTTGGGTACATGGATGTTTCCTGAGTCATTAGTCTTTTTATTCTCTTCAATCTTATGAAAAACAGTTGGTAGGAGTCACCCTGGACAGGTGAGTGGTGTGGCTAGATGTGCCTCTAAAGGACATCAATTCCTACTCAGCCCAAGTCCTGAGTCAGAGAGGCCTTGGGAAGAATGTGTAGCAATATTCTTTGGCTACCTCACAAGAATAAGAAAATGTGTGGGGTTTTTTTCATTGTAAAACAGGTTTTCCACCTGAGCTAGACGCAGGGACATCTGACCCTCGTGGACTGAGGACTATGTATGTGTGAACGTGTGTGTGCCAGGGGAGGGGTTAGAGAAGGAGGGGGTGAAGGAAGAAAAGAGAACAGGGTGTGGTGGTACTGGTTAGGGCCCCCAGGACAAAGAAGGCACTGAGTGGGAGAGGCTAATGGCAAAGTTCATCATAGCACCCAAAGAAAAAGGATTAACACCGAAAACACCAATTAATTACTACTCATTGCGTCTACTCTCAGGGCCGGATGGAACCAGTTTGATTCTGGCCAAAGCCAAGGGGAGAAAACCCACGGGGCCCGATTTCGCAGTGCCCTCGAGGATGTGCCTGGGAAATGGGCACCTTGGAAGGAGGAATAAAGAGTTACGTCAGTTCCTGTCAACTTCTTACCTTGGCATGGTTCCAGCATCAATTAAAAATGCCTCTGTCCTGTTTGGCCCGTCTTCCAGGGGACAGGGGAGAATACGTTGGCCTCGCCTAATACCAGGATGGCTTTGCCTTAGTTTTTCCTGAAGCAAAACTTGGCACTGGCCTCCAGCACGGCAGAAAGACAAGCCCATCCCTCCCAGGCCATTCATTCTTGCCTCAGCTTGGGGCGGGAAGGGAGGTGATGCATGAAGCCGGGGAAGGGTCTGTGGAGCTGGTCTGGCTTCTCCAGGCGCAGGGCTTGAATCCAAGGGCAGAGGGGGAGCCCGTGTGGCTCCAGTTGGGCTGTCTTCAGATCTCCAGCTGTTGGGTCTTTTTGGTTTTTATTACATTAGCCTTAAAAAAAAGTTTTTAATCAGCAAGAATCAGTGAAGCAGGCTTTATGGTGCAATAATTCTGCATGTTTTGTTATAAATATCCCCAGGCAAAGTTAAGGTTATTTCATACCACTATCAAAGTAACACGCCCGCTTCGGTTGCAACAAGGAATCTGTGAGGACTAGCAAGCAGGAAGCATACCATCTGCATTTTAAAAGGCTTTTGTTTTAATAAAATGGGCACATATTTATCCATAAAAGAGACTGACCAGGTTGGCAAATTCAGAACCCATGAGAAGTATAGATACAGAGGGAAGCCACCTTATTTGCGGAACTAAAAAAAAAAAAAAAAAAAAAAAAAAAAAAGAACTCACCCATCCACCCACTTCCCAGTTACAGCTTTTGGTTGTGGGTTTTGGCGATACTAATGTTTACAATAAACTCACAGAGCTCAAAGGCTCCAGGTCCAGTACCAGAGCCCTGGGCTCTACAAAAGACGCCGAGATCTGTTTTTTTATTAAGAGTTAAGACTTTCCCCTTCTACCTCCCTGAAAAAAACATCAGATGAAAGTTTGAAATTGTTAAATCCAGGATGAAAAAACACTCCCGTGGTTCTGTTTCATATATTGCATTCGATCTTGTTTATTTAGACCCTGAAGAGGTTTGGCAGTGGTCACGAGTGAGCCTGCAGAGGGGCCATGCAGTGGCAGCGCCCCCCCCCCCTCCACGTTCTGCTCTTTCCTGCCCAGCCTTACTGATTGGCCTCTTAAGACAGATTTCCAAACTCCATACTTCCTGCCAGGGAAGATTTCACAACTCTTTTCCATCAAACTTTCCTAAAGCTGCAAGTCTTTTTTTTCTTTTTTAAGTTTTTATTTAAATTCCAGTTAGTTAACATACAGCATAGTATTAGTTTCAGGTGTACAATACAGTGATTCATTCAACACTTCCATACATCGCTCGTCTGCATCACAAGTGCCTCCTTAATCCCGATCAGATATTGAACTCATCCCCCCACTTACCTCCCCTCTGGTAACCATCAGTTTGTAGTTTCTCTACAGTTAAGAGTCTGTTTCTTGGTTTGCCTCTCCCCACCCCCCACTTTGCTTATTTGTTTTGTTTCTTAAATTCCACATATAAGTGAAATCATATGGTATTTGTCTTTCTCTGACTTATTTTGCTTAGCGTAATACTCTCTAGCTCCATCTGTGTTGTTGCAAATGGCAGGATTTCGTTCTTTTTAACGACTGGGTAATCTTCATACACACACACACACACACACACACACATATATATATATACATATACATACATTACTCTTCTTTATCCGTTCATCAACCGATGGACCTTTGGGCTATTTCCATAACTTGGCCATTGTAGATCATGTGCTACAAACACTGGGATGTATGTATCCCTTTGAATTAGTATTTTTGTATTCTTTGGGTAAATACCTAAGAGTTCAGTTGCTGGATTGTAGGGTAGTTCTATTTTTAATGTTTTTGAGGAACCTCCGTACTGTCTTCCACAGGTGCTGTACCAGTGTGCATTCCCACCAACAACGCAAGAGGGCTCCCCTGTCACCACACACTCACCAACAGCTGTTGTTTCTTGGGTTGTTGATTTTAGCCATTCTGACAGGTGTAAGGTGATATCTCATTGTGGTTTTGTTCCACACTTCCCTGATGATAAGTAATGATGAGCATTTTTTCAGGTGTCTGTTGATCATCTGTATGTCTTCTTTGGAAAAATGTCTATTCATGCCTTCTGCCCAAGTTTTAATTAGATTATTCATTTTTTTGGGTGTTGAGTCTTAGAGGTTCTTTATATATTTTGTATACTAACCCTCTATCAGATATGTCACTTGCAAATATCTTCTCTCATTCCATAGGTTGCCTTTTAATTTTTTTTTAGGTTGCTTTTTAGTTTTATTGATGTTTTCCCCCTCGCTGTGCAGAAGCTTTTTATTTTTGATATAGTCCCAATAGTTTGTTTTCTTATTTTTTTAAGTAGGCTCCACACCCAATGTGGGGCTTGAACTCACAACCCTGAGATCAAGAGTCACATGCTCTACCAACTGAGCCAGCCACGTACCCCTCAATAGTTTATTTTTGCTTTCGTTTCCCTTGCCTCAGGAGATATATCTAAAAGAAGTTGCTATGGCCAATGTCAAAAAAGTTACTGCCTGTGTTCTCCTCTAGGATTTTGATGGTTTTGGGCCTCACATTTAGGTCTTTAATCCATTTTGAATTTATTTTTGTGTATGGCATAAGAAAGTTTTATTCTTTTGCATGTTGCCTCCCATTTCTCCCAACACCATTTGTTGAAGAGACGATCTTTTCCCCATTGGATAGTCTTTCTTGTTTTGTCAAAGAGTAATTGACCATCGAGTTGTGAGTCTGTTTCTGGGTTTTCTATTCTGTTCCATCGATCTGTGTGTCTGTTTTTGGGCCAGTACCATGCTGTCTTCATCACTACAGCTTTGCAATAACTCTGCAAGTCCAGAATTGTGATGCCTCCCTCCAGCTTTGCTTTTCTTTTCCAAGGTTGCTTTTTGGCTGTTTGGGGTCTTATGTGGTTTCATACAAATTTTAGGCTTGTTTGTTCCAGTTCTGTGAAAAATGCAGGTGGTATTTTGATAGGGATTGCTTTAAATGTGTAGATTGCTTTGGGCAATATAGACATTGAAAAATATTTGTTCTTCCAATCTGTAAGCATGGAATATCATTCCCTTTCTTTGGGTTGTCTACAATTTCTTTCATCAGTGTTTTATAGTTTTCAAACCTTTATAGTTTCACCTCTTTGGGTAGGTTTATTCCTAGGTATCTTACTGGTTTTGGTGCAGTTGTAAATGGGATTGATTCCTGAATTTCTCTTTCTGCTGCTTCATTATTGGTATACAGATTGGCAACAGATTTCTGTACATTGATTTTGCATCCTGAGACTTTACTGAATTCATTTATCTGTTCTAGCAGTTATTCAGTGGAGTCTTTTGGATTTTCTGTATGTTATATCATGTCATCTGCAAATAGTGAAAGTTTTACTTCCTGCTTGCTGATTTGGACACTTCTTATTTCTTTTTGCTGTCTGATTGCTGTGGCTAGGACTTCTAGTCCTATGTTGAATAAACATGCTGAAAGTGGACATCCTGTCTTGCTTTGACTGTAGAGGAAAAGCTCAGTTTTTCCCCACTGCAGACGAGACTGCTTGTAGGTTTTCTCTATATGACCTTTATTATGCTGAGGTCTGTTCCCTCTCAACCTATTCGTTGAGGGTTTTTATCACGAATGGATGTTGTACTTGGTCAAATTAAAGCTGCAATTCTTGAAGCAAAGGTTGTCCTTGGTTGAAAGGAAATAATCTGTGAGATGTTTGTTCACTTACCTTTTAGTTTGCTAAGTAACTCACCAAAGATCCTGGGCCTTGGACATTTGCATACTGAGTCATCCAGTGATCCCACAAGGCAGGCATCCCTCGGCTGGCACTGGCGACTGGCAGAGGTGAGGAGGGGAGTAAGGTGCACAGGAGCACAGGTGGCTCGGTCTCTGAGCGTCTGGGAGGCAGAGCTGCCTGCTGCGCCCTCCTCGCTCTGTCCCGCCATCATCCTTTTCTGCTCTCCTCCCTCGGCTTCTCTCCTCCATCCGGGTGGGCGAGTCGTGAGAAACACCGACACCTGTGGGATGCCACATGAACCTGAGCTGGAGGCAGACCCTGCGGGGATATGGAGATGGCAGCTGCGGTCCCCAATGTCAGACAGAGCACTGAGTCAGATTTGGAGTTGGAAGCCTTGGCCCTGACTAAACGGTGACCCTCTCCTTGAAGACCTTCTCGGGGGTGCGCCCCAGGGGGGACTGTTGGCCTCCTGGCCCACACTGAGGTGCAGAACTAATGTCTTGGCCGTCCTGGCCTCCAGCCCCACATTTCTGAGCTGTGCGGTGACGAGGTCTCGGACATGTCTCTGATGTGTGGC
Source organism: Suricata suricatta (assembly GCF_006229205.1). Lineage (NCBI taxonomy): Eukaryota > Metazoa > Chordata > Mammalia > Carnivora > Herpestidae > Suricata > Suricata suricatta. The sequence goes on from NC_043713.1 coordinate 43,924,726, forward strand.
TTGTGAGCATGCCCCTTGGAAGGAGAGGGAGCCATGGCAGGAGATGCAGCTGGCGGTCCAGGCCCAAGCCACACCCTGGAGTGAGCGGCTTTGATGAGGCTCCTGGGCCCATGGATGGGTGCCTGGGACGCCGGGAAGCCTACTTATTACAGAACACATTCGAAGAGGCTGAGCCGGGTTTGTGGTTTAAATGGCACAAGCCAACCTGGAGGCGCCGGCTCCTTAAAAGGGTTCTGCACTTGGAGGACCCACCTAAGGAACCCCACTGGGAAGGACCTGGGACCCTGCCCGTGACTCACAGGTGGCCTGTGCTGCCACCAACAGTCAGGAGAACCACCACCAGGCCCTGCCCAGCCGGTTTGGCTCCTGCTGACTTCCAGAATTTCCATTCCAGAGGAGCTTAAAAAAGATGATAATTAAGGCTTCTGTTGGCCCTTCCTGCCCCAGGCTCAAGCTACCCGGCAGGCAGCTAATAGCTGCCTCGGTGCCAAGTGCCCAGGGAGGCGGCCCCCTGCTGGCTTTGAGCTCCCGCAGTCCCACCCCAAGGCCCAGACACCCCCTCAACCTTCCGACCTCTAACCGATTGTGGGCTTTACCTCAAGCAAGGTTGCAGTGAACGAGGTACTTCTTTCACACGTTACCATAATGTAAATCAAGTTGGGCCTCAGTGGACCATCCCCAACCTGAGCTGTGTCCTTAGCCTTAACCCATCCCCATCAATCCCACCAAGGAGGAGGCGTCCCAGAAAGAGCCCCCTACACAGCAGGGGCTCAGTAAGGGCCCCCTTCAAATGCTGGCTCAGGCAGCAGGGCAGGACCTCCCCACTGGCCGTTCTCCCAGTGATGGTGCTGGGGAGGCAGGTTGGGCCACTGTGAGGTCTCTAATCATTAGTCTTGCCACATATTAAAGGCCAAGGCAACAAACGGAGGTGGGCTGGTGTGTGGGAAATGTGGGCAGTAGGGGAGACTGCATGAAAGCTGAGGGTCTCTAGCATCTAATTCAAGTGGGCCTTGCCTTTCAGATGCCATGAGCATATTATAATTTAAGGGGCTTTATGGGTCAGAGGGGCTTGGGACACATCCACTATGCCACCACCTGTGGAATCTGACAAGTTCTGGTAAACTCCTGAAGCCCTTTAACTTGGCTTAAAAAGCTATTATTCTGTCCTTTGCACCTGACCTGTTCCTGCCTTGGTAAACTAAGGATTTTCCGATGAAGATACATCACCACGCCTTTGCCTTCTGCTTGGACAACCTTCTTTCTCGGTCTCAAGTCGCAGCATAAGGGTCCCAAGTCCCCATCTCTTCCAGAACAGGCCCTTCCCCTGCATACCCCGCAGGGCCTTGCACGTCCTCTGTCCCAGCACTCAACACACCAGGTACTTGCTTGTGGGTTTGTCTCCCCCTGGTGGTTCATCTCTGTGTGCCCATCACAGTGTTTGGGGCTCAATGGGCATGTGATAAAATATAACAAAGTGTCACTATCCTTAAGTGCTCCGAGATCTATTCTTTTTCAAAAAGAAAAACTGAAAGAAAAGGCAGAAAGTGAAAGAGGTTGACACAAACAATAGCTGAAAAGCTCCCATAGCACTTCACTCATCCTTCATCTTTGCCACATTGTGTTCTAAGCACCTGCTTCCTGCAAGTCTCATTTATGGCATGGGGGGCTCGTAGAGGCAGGCGTATGCACTCTGCACCCTGCACCCCGCTGTCCCCAGCCTATGAAGTGTGCAGCTTGGTGTACAGTAGGCACCAAATATGTCTGGTGGGTGCATAGAAAAACCAATGACAAGAAATCTACTGCATATTGAGGGCAAATGACAGAGAGAATTGAAATGTATCCAACTTACAAAGCAGAAACCTAGACACGAGGAAGGAAGAGCCAAAGCTAAGTAAGACTTGTCGCTGGCGAACTAGTATAAATATTTTGCCAGGTCCCCCAAGCAAATGCCAGGCTTTCAGGCTGTCGGGCCACGCCCAAGCCCAGCTCGTGGCTGTGGGGGTGCTGGGTTGGCCTTTCGACTGTCCTCTTGGGTTCCAGTTTCTGCTTTACCATAACTTTTATGGACATTGTTTTCCTCCTCATGATGTGCTTGCTCCAAGCTCTCTAAATTTTTTTGAGTATTCGTGTGTATAACGCACACCTCACAAGCTCTGTAAAGTGGATATTCTACAGGTAAGTACTGAATCAACGATGACCATTATGAAGCCTAGGAATAAAATATTTTAAAATAGAAGACCGAGAGGCACCTGGCTCAGTCAGTTAACGTCTGACTCTTGATTTTGGCTCGGGCCATGATCTCACGGTTTGTGAGATCGAACCCCGAGATGGGCTCTGTGATGACAGTGCAGACCTGGCTTGGGATTCTGTCTCTTCCTCTCTCTCTCTCTCTCTCTCTCTCTCTCTCTCTCTCTCTGCCCCTCCCCTCCATGTGCTCTCGCTCTCTCTCAAAAACAAATATACTCTAATTTTTAATTTTTTAGAGAGAGAGAGTGGGGGAGAAGTAGAGGGAGAGAGAGGGAGAGAATATTGTAAGCAGGCTCTACACCCAGTGCAGAGCCTGACATGGGGCTCAATCCCAGGACTGTGAGATCATGACCTGAACCAATCAAGAGTCAGATGCTTAACTGACTTAGCTACCCAGGTGCCCCAAAATAAATAAACTTTAAAAATATTTTTTAAAGTACGGGGTGCCTGGGTGGCTCAGTCAGGTGAGCATCCGACTTCAGCTCAGGTCATGATCTCATTGTTCGTGGGTTGCAAGCCTTGCATTGGGCTCTGTGCTGACTGCTAGCTAAGAGCCTGGAACCTGCTTCAGATTCTGTGTCTCTTTCTTTCTCTGCCCTTCCCTTGTTCATGCTCTGTCTCTCAAAAATAAATAAATGTAAAAAAAAAATGAAAAGAAATATATTTTGAAAAGTAATAAAGTAAGACATAAGGTTGATTTATGAATCAAATGGGAAATTCACTGAGGTAAACCCCCAAGACTGTAAGATTTTCTCAGAATCATAGTATCAATGTAATATACATAGCTCTTTTTTTTTTTTACAAGGTGGTTTTTTTTTATGTTTTTTATTTATTTTTGAGAGAGAGAGAGACAGCACGAGCAAGGGAAGGTCAGAGAGAGAGGGAGACACAGAATCAGAATACAGGCTCCAGGCTCTGAGCTAGCTGTCAGCACAGAGCCCAACGCAGGGCTCGAACCCACGAACCGTGAGATCATGACCTGAGCCGAAGCTGGACGCTCAACTGACTGAGCCACCCAGGCCCCCCTACATAGCTCTTTTACAGAGTTAGGCCTAAAGTGCTATAGTTGCTATTATTGCTATCACTGATACTACTAGTTACTTTTATTATCATAGTCTTTTTAGATTAAAGATTTGTATGGGCCAAAGGCATTGTTAGGTAAGTCAAAATGAAAATTTGAAATATAAAAGATGTGGGAGAATTTTCTTAGAAATGGGACAGGCTTGGGTGCCTGGGTGGCTCAGTCAGTTAAGCTTCTGACTCTTGATTTTGGCTCAGGTCATGATCTCATGGTTCATGGGTTTGAGTCCTGAGTCAGGCTCTGTGTGGCAGCTCACAGCCTGAGCCTGCTTCAGATTCTGTGTCTCCCTCTCTGTTCCTCCCCTACTCATGCTCTCTTGAGTCTCTCTCTCAAAAATAAATAAAAGTTAAAAAAAATAAAAATAAAAAAAGAAATGAGACATGCTTTAATAGTCTTTCCTAAGAGAGGAAGACTGGATAGAATGAACTGCCAAGTGTTGGCCCCTCTAACTAGAAGAATGATGATGTTTTTCTTCGGCAAACAATCCTTGTAACTTTTCTCCAACCCTCCAATGCACTGACCCCTTTGAATGCATTTAAAGTATGTAGCTAGTAGCAAAGTTGCCCATTACTTTAAGTTTGGACCCTGTCCTTAAATGTATCTGGCTCAGAAACTGACACAGCATTGCCAGGTTGCCTAAGAAAATGTTTGTATATGACCAGTGTTCCCAGAATATTGTGCATCATTAAATGCATCCAGGTGTGATGGCTTCAGGCAAATCACCTAATCTCTCTACGCTTCAATGTCTCATTCTGAAATCTGACTATAGGGCCAAGGTTCAGTACAGCTTAAAAAAATTTTTTTAATGTTTATTCATTTTCGAGAGACAGAGAGAGATGGAGTGTGAGACGGGGAAGGGCAGAGAGAAAGGGGGACACAGAATCTGAAAGAGATTCCAGGCTCTGAGCTGTCAGCACAGAGCTCCATGCAGGGTTCGCACCCACAGACAGCAAGATCATGACCTGAGCCTGAGTCAGATGCTTTGCGGACTGAGTCACCAAGGCGCCCCTATTGATTTATTTCTGAGAGAACATAGGCAGGTGAGGGGCAGAGAGACAGGGACAGAGGATCTGAAGCAGGCTCTGCCCTGACAGCAGTGAGCCCGATGTGAGGCTTGAACTCATGAACTGTGAGATCATGACCTGAGCTGAAGTTAGACGCTGAACTGACTGAGCCACCCGGTTGTCCCCTCACCACCGAGGCATTTTAAATACATCATTTATGCCTAAGTTTCTCAGACAGGTAGTTGAAAGTACCACCTCAGCTCCTCCTGCCAGAAGAACCAGGAAGCAATGGCAGACGAGGGGAGGGAACAGTGTGCTAGTTTGCCTGACTGCCATAACAAAGAACCACAAAATGGGGGGCTGAAACAACAGAAATCGATTTTTTCACGATCCTGGAGCCCAGAAGTCCGGATCAAGATGTCAGCGGGGCTGGGTTCTTCCGAGGCCCCTCTCCTTAGCTTGTAGATGGCCGCCCTCTTGCTGTGAGGCTCCTTCTGTTCTTGTTTGTGTGCTAATCTCCTCTTATAAGGACACCAGTTATATTGGACCAGGGCCACTCTCTAGACCTCGTTTTAACTACCTCTTTAAAGATCCTATATTCAAATACAGCCACCTTGTGAAGGAACAGGGGTTAGAATGTCAACATAATGAATTCAGGGCCTGGGGGACACAATCTAGCCCATAACAGATGGGGATCTTCTAAACCATGATCATGCCTTTTTTTTGAGCTGGCTGCTAGACTGGCTAACCACAGGCAAGGCGGTGCCTATGACTGAGTGAGTTCTCCAGAGTTGCTCATGGAAACTATGAAGTCCGCAGTAGCACTGTTAGACACAGTCACTGCTGGCCATGGAGTGCTAACAGTGCAGTTAATAGGTGGATGTTGGAGGGCAGCAACACACTTCCCAGTTTTATAGCTGGCCCTGTTCTGGTCAACACATCGAGAGGCAACTTGAAAGAACCTAAAAGGCATGCTTAGGAAACGAGTGGGTGACACAGGCTGAGAAGGATAATGATATGGCTGATTTATTAGCCTGAATTCAAACGTCCTCAATATATCACAGAATCAAAATCCGAATGACTGTAACAGGCTGAACCGAACAGGCCAGAACATAATCAAGTACTGCAGGACATATGTGAGGTTTTTTTTCTTGAGGTTGATAAAGGCAATCAGAGCAGTGCTTCTCCAGCTTCAGCGAGCACAGGAATCACCTCCCCAGGGGATTGCGAAAATGCAGGCTCTGATTCAGCAAGTCAGGAGTAAGGCTTGAGGTCCTATGCTTCTAATGAGTTCCTAGGTAAGGAGAAGTGGCTGGCCCACTGGCTAGTCTCTGAATTGTGAATATAAAAAGCCAGGGGGTGACTGGTTAGCCACAAGCCTCACGTTTCCACAGTCTGACTTTGCACAAACGGCACCATGGACTTCTGCTCTAATTTGTTTTATTTTTTATTTTTTTATGTGTTTTTCAAAATTTATTTTTGAGAGACAGAGAGAGAGACAGCGCTAGCAGGGGAGGGTCAGAGAGAGAGGGAGACACAGAATCTGAAGCAGGCTCCAGGCTCTGAGCTGTTAGCACAGAGCCTGATGCGGGGCTCAAACCCACGAACTGTGAGATCATGACCTGAGCCGAAGCCAGATGCTTAACCAACTGAGCCACCCAGGTGTCCCACTTCTGCTCTAAATAGTAGGCACTCACCACCATCCCTACTCTCCAAGCCTGATAGGCAGTGCTGCATTTAGAATGGGAACCACATTTTATTTTTACTTATTTACTAAATTTTTATTTTGGAGAGAGAGAAAGAGAGAGCATAAATGGGGGAGAGGGGTAGAGGGAGAGAGAGCAAGAGAATCCTAAGCAGGCTCATAGAGCCTGACAAGGGGCTTGATCCCACAATCCTGGTATCATGACCATGGCCTGAGCTGAAATCAAGAGTCAAGACGCTCAACCAACTGAGCCACCCAGGCGCCCCAAGGAAACTACCTTTTACTGTGGCCTTTAGCCTGATAGATAGCAAGGAGCAAGGGAACAATCATAATACAGTACTGAGAAATCTAGAATGACCGTTGTGAGAATTGATGAACTGGCCCCCTCAGTTACAAAAGAGGTGTGACATGTAGGAAACGAAATGGAGTCATCCTCACATAGTGAAAGTGCTATCATGTGGGACAGAGATTAGCTCTGAAGCACTAACAAACCAACAAAACCAAACCTGCGGCTCAATATAGGAATCAAGAGTGCAGGGCTTTGGGGTTTGAATCCCATCTCAACAACGTTCTCTGTGACTTCCACTAAATTGGTTTTTTTTTTTTTTTGACACATCAGTGTCTTTATCAGTAAAATATAAATACTAATAGCAGTAGCTATCTGTAGTGCTAATTCAGCTATACGAACTGCGAGAGCAGATGCCTTGTTAGCGGTTTATATGTTAGATGTTTATTTCTCATTTGTGTATGGCCCCAAATGGTGCTCCTGGCCAACAGGCAGTTTTGCTCTGAGCTGCAGTCCAGTGACCCCAGGCTCCCTCTCTCTGGTGGTTCTACCTCTTCATCATGAGCCTCCTGAGGTCTCCGTGGAAAGGGAAGGAACATGCAAGGTCATACATGGCAGGCTGTCCTGAGCCAGAGCAGAAACAGATCACACACCGCTTCTGCCTACATTGTGTCTTTGGTCAGACCGCGGATGCATGGCCACATTTAACTCAAAGGAGACTCAGAGATGTGGTCTCGCTGTGTGAGCAGGAGGAAATGGATCCCTGCCACTCTCTCTGAGACTGCATGAGGTGGGTTTAGATAGTGCACGTAGAATGCTTGGTTTGGCCCAGTACCTGGGACATAGTGCTCAAAAAATTTCTATTGTTAGGGGTGCCTGGGTGGCATAGTTGGTTGAGTGTTGGACTTCGGATCAGGTCATGATCTCCTGGTTTGTGAGTTTGAGCCCCGCCTTGAGCTCACTGTTGTCAGCTCCAAAGCTGTCAGCGCAGAGCCCGCTTCACATCTTCTGTCCCCCTCTCTCTGCCCCTCCCCATCTCAAAAATGAATAAACATATTTAAAAAAAATTACCACTATTATTATGTAACTATGCAGAACAAAAGCCTTCAAATGCTAAACTATAGGAAGGCAGCTTTCACATCAAGCCAAGACAGAACATAGAAATAACAGGACAATTCAAGTATGGATTGTATTAAGATAGTAAAGTCACCATCACTGGCATTATGTGAGGACCTGTGTTTCAGGGATGCTGAAGAGAATTCTTTTATTAGATGGGATTGGATAACCTTCAGATAGCCTCAGAAGGATTTAGAACCTTGGGTTGCAAATAAGCAGCTTGATTCTAAGTGAATTTATACTTAAATGTGGTAGACTAGACCACATAAACATCTTGTTCAACACTCATCTTTATAACCTCATCTGTTCCTTAGCAATTGATGTCACTCAGTAACCTGGAAACAGACTTAACCAGAGGATGCAACATCTTATCATCTTGCTTGATTTGATATCTTTCTCTCCTAATCCCCATGCCTGCCTCCACATCTTTCAAAATGATGGATTAAACTGAATCTTGGAAACCTGAGATTTCAGTCCTGCTTTGAGATAACTGAAGACACCGGGCCACGAAGACAAGTTTGAGACTCTGCTAAATGATTGTTCCTATGCTAATATTTTAGGCAAAGACTGCTGTTTTCTGACCTTTACAGACTACATTCAGTAGTCTTTTCTGTGGAGTTCTTTCTAGAATATATGCAGACTTCTAAGGGCCTTCCCCCAAAACCAACTGTTTGCCTATTTAGTAAATGCATAAGAAAAAGACAAAGGATGACTTTTTAAAGCTACAGTAAGCAAAATACACATTTTACTTAAAATTAGGATCTTTTAAGTATTCTATCACATAAGAAATCTGATAAAATATTGAGCTGCCTGTAGTGACCCTAGGTTTAGAACTTGGTACCAACTCCTAGTTCCAGAGGCTAATGCCTGATCTGTGATTAGTCAATAAAGCTTTTCTTGACATTTCTCAGGATGCCTGCATGGCTCAGTTGGCTAAGCGTCTGTCTTCAGCTCGGGTCATGATCTCACGGTTCCTGAGTTCGAATCCTGTGTCAGGCTCCATGCTGACAGCTAAGAGCCTGGAGCCTGCGTCGGATTCCTTCTCTTTCTCTCTCTCTCTGCCTCTCCTTGCTCATGCTCTCTCTCAAAAATAAACAAATGTTAAAAAATAAAATAAACAAAAAGCTATTCTTGAGATTTCCAAGTCTCTCCTTGGTGACATGTCTTAGCCCTAGGAATTCTGGACTTTGCTTACTTTCCTTACCCAATAATATACAAGACAGATTCACATGAATACACTAAACACTAGGACAGCACAGTCTTAACCACATCAGCCACATTTCTCAGAACAAAACCACCAAAAGCTTTGTTTAAAGGGGAAATGAGGGGAAAAGATGAGGATAGGTATCTTGACAGAACTCAAGTTTCCAGTGTAAAAAAGACACATCAATCCCATCCAGGTTAACAACTGTTAAGTTCTTCACTGTTCTTGAAGTCAGAGGCAGAAAATAGAAGTATCAGGAGTATATAAAGGATGCTCCTGCATTCTCCCCACACCCCCCAAGTCCATGTCCAACTGGAACCTCACAATGTCACCCTATTTGGAAACATGGTCTTTGCAGATATTAAAGGCTAAGATGAGATCATACTGACTTGGAATGGGCCCTAAACCCAATGACCAGTTGCCTTTATAAGAAGAAAAAGACATGGAAGACCCAGAGGACACACGAGGACAGAGGCAGACGCTGGTGTTCTGCCGCCACCGCAAAGTAACATCAAAAGCCACCGGAAGCTGGAAAGGCAAGGAACGTTCTCTCCTAGAGCCTATGGAGGTAGCACAACCCTTCCAACATCTTGATTTCAGACCTCTGGCCTCCAGAACTCTGAGAAAATGTATTTCTGTTGTTTGAAGCCACCCAATCTGTGGCAATTTGTTATGGCAGCCCTAGGAGTCTAATACACATCAATAACAATGCTTGAACTGTTCCTTGATTGGGGTCTAGCCCAGCACCACACACTTTTTGATAATGGCAGAAGGCATGGAAACGACACAATGTACCATTTATTCAACTGTCTTGCTCTTCTCTGTGTTAGATGTGACCACTGTACTTCTAACATTGCTGGGAAGTACCCAGTGAGATATTCATATTACCATTTGCAAGTTTATTTTAAAAACATTTTTAATGTTTATTTTTGAGACAAAGCACAAGTGGAGGAGGGACAAGAGAATGAGACACAGAATCTGAAGTAGGCTGCAGGCTCTGAGCTGTCAGCACAGAGCCTCACAACGGACTTGAACTCAGGAATCACGAAATCATGACCTGAGCTGAAGCTGGACGATTAATCAACTGAACCATCCAGGTGCCGCTCCATCTGCAAGTTGAAAGGTTCTTTGGAGCCAACTTGGCACAATGACTTCATACTTCTATTTAGGGAAGTGGAGGCCTAAGTTAGAAGATTTCATCAAGAAGGTCAACCTTCCACTCATCTTCAGGCAAAGCCTCTGTTAAAATTACAAACAGGATGGAAATCAATTTGACAATAAACTATTTAAAAAAAATAAAATAAAATTCACAGAAAAAAAATTCCAAACAGGAAAAGTTATCAGTTCCAGAGCCTAAACCTGATGGGTAACATTTCAATACTAGCTTTGAATGTGCGAAGCAGCTTATGTAGAATTATGGCAGTTCCTCTTTTACCCTACCTTATCAGTGGAGAGGGCCAGGGCAAGGAATGATGACATTAAAAGGGTACTTCATTTCACCCCTAAAGATAAGCAACTGAAATTGTTTTAAACAAATCCAAATGCAGTAAGAGGAAATGAGAAACATGGCCTCAATGTCACTTTGAAGGACAGACCTCAAAAGTGATGCTTTATTCTAAGTTGTTTCTCTTCTCGCTTTCCCCCAGCATCTCCAGTGGTAGGAAAGGACACAAAGCTGGATGGACAGTATGACCTACAATATATACAGGTTTAGCACAGAAAAAAATGGCTAAGAAGAAATGTACCACAAATAATAACAGAGCTTTCATTATCCTTATAGTCTTTTATTTTCCAGATGAGGAAACGAGAGCACAGAGAAGTTAAGTGATTTGCCTCAGGCCACACAACTGGTAAGAGGCAAGACGAGAGGCAGCCAGGGCAATACGACTTCAATACCACCTGCAATAAGAAAACTTAGTAAGGTGTCGACCTGGCACTATTAAGGAAAGTTGGCATTAAAATTGCTTTCACGGTTTACCAACAAAGTCAAAAGTCTTAAAATGAGCTCCTAGGGAGTATTTCCTTCCCACAAACAGTCAGTGTGCCAAGTCGACATAAATGCTACCCCTATCACTCTTGTATGCATGTTCTGCTCACTCTTGAACAGTCAGTGTTCTCGTAGAACGGTAATGGACACTCTAGGTTATCTGTCTGTATAGCAGTCTCTCAATGTTTTCCAAAAAAAAAAAAAAATAAGGCGAAACCATTCTACTGAGGGCCAATTTTCAACTTGTGTAACTTCAGTAAAAAAGCAAATGCACCAATGCAACACAACTGAAATGCACGCGAAAATACTCAGAAGTGTTTAAAAAGTCAGAGAAAAAGATCTTGATATAAGATGTATACCAAGCCTACGTGAAAAAAAGTCATTTCAATTCAGGGAGATTGGAAAGTGCCTGCAAAGATAACACTGCAAACAACAATAAAATAAAAACTAGCTACCAAGTCATGTATAAACATATGACATATATTTTATTTCATGCAGAATCACTGAGTCTTAAGGTCAGGCTTTTATAAAGTTTTTATAAAGTTAGTTCATTATACAACTAGGGATAGAGAGAAATTATGCTATCTTGGTTCCATATTTTTCTGAAGAATATGCCCTAATGTTACATGCATTCTTTGCTGCAATTATGACATACTTAGTATAAATGGCCTTAATTCTAAATAAAGTTTTGCCAAAATTCTAATGAAATAAAATTTACCTCAAATGCAGGGTTTAAGAAATATAGGCTTTAAAAGAATGTTAAATTTTGCTTTTTTTTTTTTTCCAAGAAGGATCTTTTTTTAAAAAAAATTTTATTTTTTAAGAGAGAGAGAGAGAGAGAGAGTGTGAGTGGCGGAGGGGCAGAAAATGAGGGAGACACAAAATCTGAAGTAGGCTCTAGGCTGTGAGCTGTCAACACAAAGCCTGATGCCAGGCTCAGACTCACAAACCACAAGACCATGAGCTGAGCCTAAGTCGGATGCTCAACTGACTGAGCCACCAGGCACCTTTAGGAGAAGGATCTTAAAGATAGTCATGGAGGAAACAATTTAGATTAATCAGTCAAAGTGCCTGGGTGGCTCAGTGGGTTGAGCATTCAACTTCAGCTCAGGTTGTGACGTCATGGCTTAAGAGTTTGAGCCCCGTGTCAGGCTCTGTGCTGACAGCTCAGAACCTGGAGCCTGCTTTGGATTCTGTGTCTCCCTCTCTCTCTGTTCCTCCTCTGCTCACACTGTCTCTCCTTCTCTCAAAAATAAATATTTTTTAAAAAATTAAAAGATCAGTCATATTTAAAGTAAATGGAAGAAATATGGGTGAGCTTTACATATAAAATATGCCTCAAGGGGCCCTTGGGTGGCTCCATCGATTAAGTGTCCCACTTTGGCTCAGGTCATGATTTCATGGCTCATGGGTTCGAGTCCTGTGTCAGGCTCTGTGCTGACAGCTCAGAGCCTGGAGCCTGCTTCAGATTCTGTGTCTCCCTCTCTCTCTGCCCCTCCCCAGCTTGTGCTCTTTCCTTCTCTCTCTCGAAAATAAACATTACACTTAGAAAAAATATGCCTCAGTACAGTTGCTTTAAAAAAAAAAAAAACCTGATAAGAGGATTTCTAGTACTTTACTCTTTACTGTTCATCACCCAAGGTAAGTATTTATGCGAAGCCAGAGGGCCATGGACTTCAATACTCAAGGGTTCAGACAAGGGAAGGTAAATTTATGACCCCCGAATAGGCACTGAATGGCTCCAGTGGGTTACGTAACACAAGGAGGTACCTAATGATATCAGATCTTCTGATTTTTCAAAAGAAGTGGAAATATAGATTTTTGTAAATTAAAATACGGCCAACACTGTATGAGTCACAGAGAATGCTTTTATAGATCAAACCTACCCCAAGGCCACCATTTTGCAAACTGAGTGGAAGAATACTTTCGATACACTGTACTTGCTCTTTTGTAAAATATAATTCATAACACAAAGTTCAAAAATGTGTATTAAAAATAAATTTTGAAAAAGTATACTTTTAGTGAGAAACCTGATGGGCCAAGAAAAGCTTTTGTAATGAGTATGTTTAGCTTTCTTTGTGAGTCAAATAGCATGCAAATTTATAACTGTTCCAAAGAAAGTGATAATAGTAACCTGGATTTGAAGGGAGGTTCTGGAACCCAAATGCGGATTCTCCAAAGTCACAATCTGAGCCAAGAAAGACCCACTGCCCAGCCCCCACGTGCGAAGGTTCACTACTAAAGATAGTGGTTTTTCAAAGTCAGTGACTGAGCAAAGTTATTCTTATAATAAAATAATTATTTTAATGAAGTATTTGAAATAATTTTAAACATCTGATAAGATTATACACAAATATGGGAATATGCTGCACTTTACAAAAAAATAAAGCTAAGCATTTAAATATACAAAAACCACTTTAGGTATAGATCTCTTTTAACATATACATAATTTATAGCATTTTACATAACTTGCTGAAACAAAAATGGCTAATTTAACATTTACTACAGTACAGAACATGGCTGTAACACTCCCAACGGGAAGAACAAAATGAGGAGTAACATACCAAAGATGTATTCTTTTCCCCTTGAATACTTTTTCTAAGAAGCACAGCTTGCCCATTTTTAAAAAATCTTGGAGCATTTACTTGTTCTTTCTGTATGGGATTCTAAATACAGCTATTATTTTCCACCAGCTCCGTGCCACAAAGGTGGAATTGAAAGAAAAAAGAGGGTTTGCTTTACAAAACAGCTTCCTCCTCAGATGATATATATATATATATATATATATACACATACATATATATAAAAAACACGATATATATATATATCATGCTCCTCATAACACAATGAAATGCCGACATTACCTTTTGAGTATAGAATCCAAAATGGAGTCCTATTGTTAAAAATTTCTAATCATCGATTAGGATTTTTTAAATGCAACAAGATGCTTAAAACTGTGGTAATGAAAAGGATTTTACAAAAGTATCCTTCTTGAGATTTAAAACGATACACAAAACAAAAAATAACTTCTTCCTTTTGAAATACGGTAAATTTGAAAATGTTGGATACATTTTCCGTTTTTGGTTGGGCTGTGATTTTGTCATGTCAACAAAACGTGTACCCGTCGTTTGGAGCTCCCACTCCACCCCTGGAGTGCGGGACGCACGTGCAGCGCACCTCCTGTTCTGTGGTTCCATTTTCACGTGCCCCTCCTCAGTCTGAACGCAGGGCCCCATCACTCCTTCCAATACTTCCCACCTTTCCCATTTTTCAGTGCGGTATATCAGCAGCTCCCATTTTGAAGTTTCCCTGATGAGGATGTCCCCTCACTTGGTATCACAAGCAGCATATGGTGACAAACCAGAGAAGAGGCCACCTCAGGCACAAACTATCCGCATCTGTCTCCGTTTGACAACTCAGCTGACCGAAGTCACCGCAGACACCGTGGCCTGTCACCTGCAACTACATAAGGTGACTGTCACAATTAGCTAAGCAACTTCTGGTCCCAGCCTAGAAAACCTAACACTCTGAGGCAAGTTCGGCAGAGGATGGAATAGTCTCCTTGGTAGGCACTGACCCTTGCATCGTGGTGCGGGCTGTATCAGGGCAAGACCCCTCACCTGTTAACAGTCTGGCAAATGAAGCAGGTGGGAACACACAGGGCCTTAACTTGCTGTTATTAAATACACAGATAGCCAGAAGCCTACGTCTGTGTAAACTGCATTTCGTAACCAATTTCCAGAAGACAAAGTTGAATTCTAGTCATTAAGAACCCCATAGGATGTGTAAGTAAGATTCAATAAAAGTTTATAACTGTAAACAATGATCTTCCCTACTGGTGATTATTTTCCAGAAACTGAAATTTCAGGAGAGTGCAGCTATGCTCTTTATGTCTTCTTTGGCAGTAAGCAGCACTGGTCTGGACGGAGACTGGAGTGGTCACTTCAGAAGGGCAAGGTACAGCGCTCGAGAATACTTCGTCTCTCTTTCCTGTTCCATACAGAATATCAAGTCCCTGAGACAGATTCTTGTGATTCTCGGACGAAGCAACTGTTTGGCGGCTGTCAGGCCGGACGTCCCAGAAGCAAGAGGGTTGTCTTTTAAGCCCTGAACAATAAACGGAGAAAAAAGTTTAAAGTAACCGATCTCGCATAAAGGGAAAAACCGCCTTGGGCATGGAAGAACTACTGGCCCCTGGCCACCGAGTCAGGTGCTGGAGAGAAGCCAGTAACGCAGAATCAACCCTGTCCCCAGCGGCCCCATCTCTTGGGGGAGGAGGACTGCCCCCACACCTCACTCATTCTTGGTCTCTCACCTGGACTATGGCTACAGCCTCTTAACTGATTTCTCCACCTCCAGGCTCTACTTCAGTCCATTCTTTGCTCTGTATTAAAGGCTAGACTTTCTTCTTTAAAGGTCTTAGACCAAAGTTTTGGGAATGATGGATGTGGTCATTATTTCCATTGCAGTGATGATTTCATAGGTATACGTACACATACAAATCTGTCAGACTGAATACATGAAATGTGTGCCGTCTCTTGTGATGCCGATTATAAAAATAAAAGAAAAAGCCTTACATGCTTCAGATCCCAGCATTCTGTGTTTAAAGGTCTTCAATGGCTCCCCCTCCCGAGTCCAGACTAGCTACCTGAGCACTTGTTATGATAGCTGTGTTAATCCTTCCCGCACATGATCTCTCTTCTTTCATGCAACACTGCAGCAAGTTACACAGGCGCTGCCCCCATTTAGACAGAGCTTAGATAGGTTAAGTGACCTGTTCAGAGTCACACAGCAAAACTGAACTGGGACTCAATTTCTAATTTGATCTAGAGTGAGTGCTCTTAGTTACTGTGTTATATTATCTACCACATCAGGTACAAACTCATCACCTGACTTCCCTACAGGCTCACTTTCCACTGCTCCTGTTCTAAAACAAAGGCTGGAAGGAAAAATGAAATTTAACAGAATTCTCCAAGGATAATTTTGTAAATGTGGAATCCTTTATTCTCTCATTCTTTTTTTTTAACCATAGTTTGTTTCCAAAAACATCTTGATAGAGTTGGTGACCCTCCTTTTGCCCTCCAGAAGACTTACATAAGATATTTACCTAACATAGGAGGCAAATCTTCTGGTTTCATAACTATCCTTTTATAAACATCAAATTTTGATTTTTCCCTCTACATTTTTGTCTTGATGGAGGAGAAAGAAACCCTTTCTAAGGAATACACTATGGTCAAAACAAATTAACTTAATTCCATGCATGTTCACAGAATGACTGAGGGGCACTTCATCTGATGGTCAAAATTTCCTTAAGAGATGATTAAGATGACTGCACAATCATATTACTATATTCATTAGATTAAACTTGTTCAAAAGGGTCCACGAAACAAATTTTGGAAAGTCCACATGTTTAAAAGGGACAAAAACATTACTCTCGGCTGCGCCACTGCCTGGCTACTTCTCCTGGAGCCCATCTGTGGGACACAGCCAGTCTCCCAGCACTTCTGCGAGGTTCTCAGTAATGGATGTGTGCACGAGCGTCCGCCTCTGTAGCTCCCGCTAACGCATGGCAGTCAAGCACTAGCACATTTTTCTTCCCGTTACCACTAGAGGTGGTAGAATATAGATGTAATCTTAACGACTATAAATTATCACCATCACAATATTTTCCTAAGAGTTTTGCAGAATGGACCTGCCAACTGAGCTTTGGAAAACTAGACAAAAATTAGGACACATTAGGAAGAGAGTGAATAAAATGTGTCATGGGCAGTGAGTGGCCATTTTGTGGATTACAGGAGTTATCTGTTTAAACTATAGTACATTTAAATAGAGACGCTTTTCTTAGCCAAAAATTAGATATAATATGCTAAAGCTGAACTGACAGTTGTTTATAAACGTTTCCTACTAAGAGTTTGCCTAAAATCAGTCATCTAGTGTTTTATATGGATTTTGAGATGTAAATGGCTAGATGGATACAAGATATCTTGGCAATTCCTCTTCTATGTAAATACCCAGAAATATGTCACATGTCCACCAAAAGGCATGTATGAGAATGTTGAGTACTATTATTGTAATGACCCAAACAAGAAACCATCCAAATGCCCATTAAGAATAAACTGGAATATTTATACAAATGGAATACTACACAGCAATAACAAACTGAGTAACATGGATGAATATTACAAAAATGTTAAATGAAAGGATCCAGATGCAAAGAAATACAATCCGATTCTATTTCTATAAAGTTCAAAGCTACAGAAGTCAGTACAATGATTCCCCTTAGGGGAGAGGAGTAGTAGCCAGAAAGAGAGAGGACAGGGTTAACTGGGGGTTCTGGTGACTTTGTCTTGACCAGAGTATTGTCTACATGGTGTGTTTGTGCTGTGAAAATTCAGTGAGCTTTGTGTGCTTTTTTGCATCAATGCATACTTCAAAAAATTAAAATGCTCAAAAAACCCCACCCACAAACCCTTATCTAGGTAGGAAATACAAAAGGGAATAAAGAGGGAATAAGAGGAAAGAAAATAAAGCAAAGATGTTACACAGAAAAAAATTTTAAACACTGAATCATGTGGGTAAAGAACAAAGGGGTCACAGTTCATGTCTGTCATGTGATTAAGCCTAAAGGATTCAGGAGAAAGAGCCGTATTACAGCTGCCAGCACAGGGTTGAAAAGAAGGTCATTCCAACAGGACGCAGCAGAAGGCCTGAGGCAGTGTTATAAATGAAACAAACCCCAAGGGACATTCAGTAACCCAACAGAAATGTCTTTCATAATTCACAACTTTACAAAGGTGATAGCATCCTTTTCCCCCTAATACTAACACACTTAGAAAGTCAATCTTTCTTGAACACGAATACAAATATATAGCATTTTTATTCCTATGCCTATGCTTTGGGGTGCCTACAGTCTCTGCCTTGTCACTTTCACAATGACCTGTGCAGTATAATCAGCTACCTCAGTTATCCATGGTCAAGAGAGTGGATTGTGCACAGCTAACTTAAAGCCATAAAAACTCAAACTTGCCTTTTCACCATCATCTTTAATTTTCTCCCACCTCATGGAATTCCTTCTCCAATGTTGTCTGGGACTGATTTCTGGTCACACTGTACTATCAACGCCAAAGAACACTCAGGTGGTTAAGAGATCAGAATTTGTATGAAGGGAACAGAAGACCCTTGTGACAATGTACTATTTATTTCTGATACACGGTGTTTTCCCAATCAACTTTCTACTTGAGGAAATCCCTTAATTTGGATTCTTCACCTGGATGAAAATCAGGTGAAAGTAAAGAGAAAGGTCAAAGAAAATGAAATAAAAAAGCACTTACCAAGTGCACAATAGATGTTCTTAAAATCATAATCAAACCTAAATGTTCACACACTCTACCACTGCTGGGTCAATGAAGTTATTAGCCTTCACTACTTTTTTAATTATATCACTAAACAAAGTTTCTTATTTTTATTTTGAGGAACTCTTCTCCTCTAATATGAAATATTATTCTAATCATTTTCTAATTATTTCTAAATATTCTAGTATTATTCTAATAAATAGTCTAATATGAAAAAACCAAACACCGTAAGTTACCAATTTCAGAGAAATAACACTGTTTTAGGAATGACACTAAGTATTAGGGCGCCTGGGTGGCTCAGTCAGTTAAGCATCTGACTTCGGCTCAGACCACGATTTGTGAGTTCGAGCCCCACGTCAGGCTCTGTGCTGACAGCTCGAAGTCTGGAGCCTGCTTCAGATTCTGTGTCTCCCTCTCTCTCTGCCCCACCTCCACTTGTGCTCTGTCTTTCCCTCTTGAAAATAAACATTAAAAAACAAACACACACAGAGAGAATGACACTATGTACTTAAAATAACCAGTTACCCAAATTTTTATTCCCTCAACTTACTGGAGCGGGTGTTGTAAAGTAAAACGTTTAAAAGTTTGTCTTACTTCTTTTTCCACATTTTCTTAAGTTATATTTCTGCCGACACTAACTGAACAGCAGGGACGTTATCTTTCTGAGCGCAGGGGCTGCTTCTTGAATCCTGCTGAAGCTCTCAGTGCCTTCGTACGGGCCTCTGTTTCCAAAGCTGTCCCAGGCAACTTAGCTCCCGGCCGGCTCACACGCAGATGCAGCTAAAAAGTTCCCTGGGTTACTGGACCCTTACTACGTTAGGCAGCATAAGATATACAGAAGGACTGAACAGTGGTGAGCCCGGGTTGGTCTCCTCCATTAGCAACCTCAGACCAATTACTTAAACTCTCTGTGCCTCAGTTTCCTAATCTGCAAAGTAGGAACAGTCACAGTAATTAGCTCATAGGGTTGTCTTGGGGATTAAACAAGAACAGTGCCTGGCATGCAGTATACATGTTGTAAATGCTGGTCCCTCTTGTGATAAATTAATTCATGAGTCAGTTGGGAGGTTTGAAGGTTTATAAACAGGAAACAGTATAATTCTAGTTCCAGATCTTTCCTGACATCCCATAGTTAAACATAATTATACTAAGCATCCCGCAAAGTCCTTGCTAACTTATGGAAATAATTTCTCCTGCCAATTTTACTTTATTCCTCCCAGTGAAATCTTTGGGTTTTAGTGGAATCGTCAATGCCTACGTCTAAGAAGTAGACCAATGGGCATTTTGGAAATGTGGTGGGTGGACAAAGGATATATCCCAGGACATGAAGTTTGTCATAGGTTCCTCCAACCAAGGAGGAGGGAGGAGCTTAATGCTCTACAGGCCCAACCAAGCTTATCAATATTGTTTCTAGGAGCTAATGTCAACTTCTTCCATTCTAGTCCCTGGATCAGAAGTCTGACGAAACACAAAGTATCTCTGAATCTTAATAATTAACTAGGAACAAAAATTGGAAATCTTTAATACAGGCAAAGATTCATTACATTTCTCTGGCTCTGTACCCTATTTTATATTAATCCCAAGTACCATGGCAGCTCTTAAGGTGATGATTCAGGTCTTAAACTTCAGGGAGGAAATAAGGAATACACATGGGCACAGGAGATACAATGAAGATCTGGCTCCAGAAAAAGAAATAGAACATCTTCTAAGTCTTAGAAACGAGAATAAATAAAAGCATCCTGGATTCCTGGCCTTGTGTAACAAGAACATAAAAAATCCATATTCAAAAGACCTGAGCTTCTAGGTCTTAAGGGCAGCATAGAGCAAAAACAACAAAACAAAACAAAACAAAACCAAAAAACCAAAAAACCAAAAAACCTGAACCTCGAGACTGAGCTCCCTCTGCTGGTCAATAAGAAGAACTTTTGAAGCAACAGACATGGAGCTTTTATCACCTCCATTTTACTCAAGTTATTTCAGAACATTGACAACTATACATACATGTTATCTTCTGCCATAGAATTGTTACTTCTAAGTATCTGTGTTTCAACAGTTTTTTATAGAAACAATATATGTTTAAACAGACTCCTGTGACATGTAATTATGTGCTTTTGAGTTCTATTTCTAGTTGTGTAATTATGAGAGTTACAAAGATAATTCTGGTCTTTCTGTGCTAGTGACAATCTCCCTTTTTTAGTTCCAAAAGAATGCTTTCTTAAATTTTAGACTTCACTGTTTAATTTCTTAATGAAGTCTCCAACTGAATGTATCCTATATTTAACATGTTTCAAATCAGTGTTCCTCTTATTTCTCCTCCTTTCTTGTTTAAAGGAATGGCAATACCATTCACCTCCAATGCCCAACCCAGAAAACTGGGTGTCATCCTCAACTCTTTCTTCCTCTATACTCCATGTGTCATCAGTTCTACCTCTTAACAGTTTCCAAACCATCTGCCTCCTACATTTACACTCCCATTATCTTTTGCCTAGGTTACTTCCAACAACCTTCTTAACTTTCCTAGGTCCAGGATTAATATTGCTCATATTGGAGTGGGAATGATCTTTTTAAAATAATAACTGGATAATGCGGTTTTCCTGCTCAAAATGCTCCAATGGCTAAAAATCTATAGGACCCAGTCCTAATATCCAACCAGGACCTATACAGTCATCGGGAGCATACCAAAGCCTCTCCCAGTCTCATCTCTCATTCCTTTCCTCCTGTCCCAAACGACTATGCATGCCACAATATTGTTTCCTTCTTTGCTCCAGACAGTTCATTCTCTCCTCCTTAACTCATCTGCAATTTCTCTGTCCTGTCCTGTATCACATCACCTCCCTGAATTCTTTAAAACTCAGTTCAGGTACATGTTTCTCTAGTGCCTCAAACCCAATCTATCCCCGATCTGGACCTTGTTGCAAGTCCTACTTCGGAAGTACTCTGAATTTCATTCTACCATCACATGCATTCAGCGCAATGAAATTACCTCTTTCTCACTAGCTAGAAGGGAAGGATTTTGTGGCTGAGAATATTTTATACAGTGTTTGGCACTAAGCTGAAACCCACTCAGCATCGGTAGTACAATAACACTGCTTATGTGAATTAACAATGGCTTTAAAATCAAGATGCTGCTATCATTCTTAGCTTTAAATAAGCCAAATAATCTGGGAGACAAATGTAAAGTCCTTTGGTGGCTTGTTCCCAAGCATTACCCAGCTTTCTAACAATTTATCTCACCCACTCATCCCCACTAAGCTGCCGCTGGATGAATTTTCTCCAAAGGCTACTTTTGGTCACTCTTTCCAAACAGCAAAAAAGTGCTCCAGCCCACCGAGTAACACAACACATGAGAACAGTATAGACAAACAAATAGTCAACTCTGAAAAGCAGTAACTTTCCTCTGAATACAGGTTATTTTCTTTAACCTTTTCAAAAAATGTTTATTTTATTTTTGAAAGAGAGAGAGACAGAACACAAGTTGGGGAGGGGCAAAGAGAGAGGGAGACACAGAATCCGAAGCAGGCTCTAGGCTCTGAGCTGGCAGCACAGAGCTGGACATAGGGCTCGAACCTACAAACTGTGAGATCATGACCTGAGCCAAAGTTGGTCACTTAACTGAGTCACCCCAGCGCCCCTTAACTTTTAGTTAAGACACAAAGTCCTCTCAAAAACTATGTCCAAGGATAAGTTTTACCTATTATTTTATGATGAAAACTTCAAAGGACTGTGAGTTAACTTTTTTCTTCCTTTCAGAACCAGCTTTGATTTTATCCTTAGAGAATTTAAGTGTTAAAGAAAAGCTAATGGGGTGCCTGAGTGACTTGGTCCCTCAAATGTCCAACTTTGGCTCAGGTTGTGATCCCACAGTTTGTGAGTTCAAGCCCCATATCCGGCCGGCTCTGTGCTGACAGCTCAGAGCCTGGAGGCTGCTTCAGATAGATTCTGTGTCTCTCTCTCTGTCTCTCTGTCTCTCTGCCCATCCCTGGCTTGCACTCTCTCTCTCTCTTAAAAATAAACAAGCATTTAAAAAAAAGCTGCAGGGGCGCCTGGGTGGCTCAGTCGGTTAAGCGTCCGGCTTCGGCTCAGGTCAGATCTCACGGTTCGTGGGTTCAAGCCCCGCATCGGGCTCTGTGCTGTCAGCTAGCTCAGAGCCTGGAGCCTGTTTCGGATTCTGTGTCTCCCTCTCTCTCTGACCCTCCCCTGCTCGCACTGTCTCTCTCTGTCTCTCAAAAATAAATAAAAAGCATTAAAAAAAAATTAAAAAAAAAAAAAAAGCTGCAATATCAGTAAAGATTGTTTGCCTCACAACTAAAGGTAAATTTACCAATATATTTAAGTTTTAACAGTAACTCTACTTAAAACTCTAGTAATTCTAGAGTTGGGGAGTTGCAGAGGCCTGATGGAAAACGATATTACAAAGAAATATAAATTTACAGGAAAAATAAAAGAGCACTACAGCTGGTAAACATAAAAGAACTATTTTTATTTTCATCAACTCTTTAAGACTATGACCAAGTAATGACAAGGTACTAGAGGTTTTTTTTTAATTTTTAAAATTTTTTATTTATTTTTGAGAGAGAGAGAGAGAGAGAAAGAGTGCAAGTTGAGGAGGGGCAGAGAGAGGGAGACACAGAATCTGAAACAGGTTCCAGGCTCTGAGCTGTCAGCACAGAGCCTGACGCGGGGCTTGAACTCAGGAACCACAAAATCATGACCTGAGCTGAAGTCAGATGCTTAACCGACTGAGCCGCCCAGGTGCCCCCTGTACAACAGTTTAAAGTATGTGGAAGAATAAAAGGTGATTAACAACAGCACAAAGGATGGAAAAATTTGTATAATGGAATCATATAGTTAAGATGTTTTCACATCCTTTTTATAAATTTTTAAATTATTTAAAAAATGTTTATTTGAGAGAGAGCGAGAGAGCGCACAAGTGGGAGAGGGATGGGGGGGGTGGACAGAGGATCTGAAGTGGGCTCTGCACTGACAGCAGCAAGCCCGACTCAGGCCTGAACCAATGAACTGAGAGACTATGACCTGAGCCAAAGTCAACTGCTCAACCCACTGAGCCACCCAGGCGCACCCTCCCCTCTTTTTTTAAAGTAGGCTTCATGTCCAGCATGGAGCCCAACATGCGGCTTGAACTCATGACCCTGAGATCAAGACCTGAGCTGAGATCAAGAGCTGAATGAACATTTAACCAACTGAGCTGGGTTAAGGAGTCCCAAGATTTTTACATCTTATGTGAAACGGTATTAATCCAAGGTTGAGTACAGTCAATTAAGGATACACACTATACTATTAAAAAAAATAAGAGTAGTACAGTTAAAAAGTGAAAAGAGGATACGGAACATGACACTAAACACTACATAATTAACTCAAAAGATGACTGGAAAGGAGAAACAAAACAACAGAAGGGACAAATAGAAAATAAATAAATGACAAGACGGTAGACCCAGATCCAATCAAAGTGAAACTATATGAAATGTAAATGGACTTAACACTCCAAATATATTTTCTTAAGAACAAAAAATTTTTTAAATTTAAATTTTATTTTCAAGAGCAAGACAGAGAACAAGCACGGGAGAGCAGGGAGAGAGGGAGACAAGAATCTGAAGTAAGCTCCAGGCTCTGAGCTTGTCTGCACAGAGCCCAATGTGGGGCTTGAACTCATGAACCGCGAGATCATGACATGAGCCAAAGTCAGATGTTCAACCAACTGAGTTACCCAGGCGCCCCTCCAAATAGATTTTCTGACTGGACACAAATTCCAAACTCAATTATATGCTATTCATAAAAGACCAGCTATAAATCAAGACACAGATAGGCTGGAAACAGAAGGATAGAAAAAGATAAACCATGCAAATATTAAGCATAATGGTATTTTGATGTGGTTGTAATTATATAAACAAAGAAAGACTTTAAGACAATGAATATCAACAGAAATTAAAATAATTTCACAATGACAAAAGCAGGAAATCCATCAGAAAGACATACTGTGTTATACCTAATAATAGACCCTTAAACAAAAGAAGCAAAAATTGACAAGTAGAAATAGACAAATGCACACCATAGGTTAAAAAAAATGAAAACAACTTACAAACTTCTCTCAGCAATCAATGGAACAAGCAGCCAAAAATATTTTGGTAAGGACATAGAAGATTTAATAGATACTTTACTCAGCACTAAAGAACACATCCTTCTCAATCGCACAGAGAATATCCCTTAAGATAAACCATAGGCTAGGACAGGTCTTGGTAAATCTAAAAGGATTGAAATCACAGAATATGTTCTCTAACAATAATGAAAACACCAAATATTTGGAATTAAACAACACAGTTCTAAACAGTCTGTATTTCAAAGAAGGTGACAAAAGGGAAATTAGGAAATATTTTTGAACTTAACAATAATAAAAACACAACATATTCAACATATAAGAGCTTTTCTGCTTTAGCTTTACTCCCACAAAATAACAGAAGTTTATAACATTTAGTGTTTTTATTAGAGTAAAAAGTTATACCCAACCTTGATCCCAAGAAGCTGGAAAAAAACTATTAAAACCCACAGAAGTAGAAGAAAGGGAATAATAGGAGTGGAATGAACTAGGAAATGGACAAATATTTGGGGGGGGGAAGCCATAAGTTAATTTTTAGAAAAGATGAATAAAAGGTATGGATCCTTATCTAGGGTTACCAGGAAGAGAGAGAATACATAAATTATCAATATCAGGAATTAAAGAAAAAATATTACCACAGGCATTAAAAGGTAATGACAAGGTGTGATAATTTTATGTGAATGACTTAAACAACCTAAACGAGTACAAAAATTCTTTGAGAAACACAACTTTAAAATATTAACACACACAAAAAGAAAAAATCTAGTATTAAGATGTCCTCACATAGAGAACTTCAGACCCAGTTGGTTTCATTGGTAAAAGCTATCAAACATTTAAGAAGGAAATAAGACCTATCTTAGGCCAACACCTAAAAAAAAAAAAAAAAAGGAAAAAAAGAAAAAAGAAAACATTAGTGTAGCTCAAACCAAAACTAATAAGGAAATGACAGCAAAATGAAATTATAGAACAATGTGATTTATGAACATAGATGCAAAAAAAAAAACCCTAAGTAAACAAAATGAACGAATGGCAAACAGAATCTAGTAACATGTATAATCGATTTTATATTATGACCAACTCAGATTTATCCCAGGATTTAAAGACAAACATAAATTATCTAATTAAAAGAATAAAGGAGAAAACTCATATGATAATCAGATAAATTCAGACATGCCTTGGCAAAATTCAATACCCATCATCATAAAAGCTCTTTAGTCAACTAAGAGAAGAGTTTCCTCTATGAAAAACCTACAGCCAATTTCATACTTAAAGGTTAAATACTGAATGCTTTTCGTTCAAGATCAGAAACAAGAAAAGGATGTCCACTCTCACCACTTCTATTCAACACAGTACTGGAGATGTTAGCTAGTGTTCTAAGACAAGAAAAATTAAGAAGCATAAAGACTGAAAAGAAAGAAGTACTCTAGGGGCGCCTGGGTGGCTCAGTCTGTTGCGCATTGACTTCAGCTTATGTCATGATCCTGTGGTTCGTGAGTTCAAGCTCCGCATCAGACTCCAGTGCTGACAACTCCGAGCCTGGAGACTGATTCAGATTCTGTGTCTCCCTCTCTCTCTGCCCCTTCCCCTCTCGCATGCTGTCTCTCCTCTCAAAAATAAAGAAACATGGTTTGTGAGTTCAAGCCCTGTGCCGGGCTCTATGCCAGTGGCTGGGGGCCTGCCTAGGATTCTCTTCCTCCCCTCTTGCTGTCCCTCCCCTCAGGTAAATAAATAAATATTAAAAAAAATAAAAATTACCATTTTGGGGGGGACTGGGTAGTTCAGTCAGATAAGGTCCAATTTTTAATTTCAGCTCAGGTCATGATCTCATGATTTGTAAGATCACGCTTAGTGTCAGGATCTGCACTGACAGCACAGAGCCTGCTTGGGACTCTCTCTCTCAAAATAAACTTTAAAAAAAAAACAAATATTTTGGGGTGTCCGGCTGACACAGTGGGAGGAGTGTGCAACTGTTGATCTTGGGGTTGTGAGTTCGAATCCCAGGCTGGGTGCAGAGATTACTTAAATATTTAAAAAAATACCATTTCAATAGCATCAAGAAGATATTTATGTATAAATATAATGAAAGACTTCTAAACAGAAAGCTAAAGCACTGCAGAGAGAAGTTAAAGATGATAGGAATAAATTCAAGGTCATATGATGTTCACATTGCCTCAATATAAATAGGATGTCAGTTCTGCAAACTGATCTATAGAGTCAATGCCATCTTAATAAATAGTTATACAATTCTGTAAGAATGATAGGATGAATCTGAAATTCATATGAAAATGCCAAGGACCCATACAGAACAGCCAAAACCTATCTGGAAAAGGGACAAAGTTGGAGGATTTTGATTATCTGATTTCAAAATTATTACAGTAAGCAAGAGACTGTGGTATGTGCATAAGTATAGCAAAACAGATCAACAGGATAAAGTATGACTATGCATTTCTACATATACATTTAATTGGTTTTAAATATAAGTCAAGATAAATGGGGAAAGTCTTTTCAATAAATGGGATGCAGTAACAAGATACCTATATCTAAAAAACATCAGCCTCAATCCCTAACTTTAGATCAGACATAAAAATTAAATTACAAAGATCAAACACTTAAAAAAATCTAAGAAGATCAAACACTTAAAAAATGTAAAATGTAAAGCTTCTAGGGAAAAATCTGGAAAGTTATTGATACACAAAATTTTTTTGGCTATAGAAAGTCTAAAGGGGAAAAAAATGATAAATTACACTTTGTCAAAATTAAGACCTTCTGTTCTTCCAAAAGACACCATCATGAAAATAAAAGTACACTGCCAAAGGGAATGTGAAATGGCACAACCATTTTGAAAAACTGTTTAGAGTGCCTTATAAAGTTAAACATACATCTATCTTATGATTCAATAGTTGCATTCCTATTAAATATGAGAAATGAAAATGTTATGTCCACAAAAGACTTTTACAAAGATGTTCATGGCAGCTTTATTTGTATCCGCCAAAAATTAGAAAGAATCCAAGTGTTCAATGAGTAAACAAATTATGAAACAATTATACAATGGAATACTGCTCAGCATTTAAAAGGAATGCAACTACTGATATGTGCAATGTGAATAAATCTCAAAAACATAAATGTGGAATGAAAATTTAAAAACAAAAAAGTACATTAATGCATGATTTCCAAGTACACACGGTTCTAAACAGGCAAGACTATGTTACAGTAACAGAAATTAGATCAGTAACTTTAAAGTAAAAAGGTTGGAAGTGGTTATGATTGAAGAGGCATGACAGAACTTTCTGTGGTCACAGAAGTGTTTTTATCTTGATCTGGAATGATGGTTATAATTAAAACCAGCATGTTTCATTGTAAATAAATTATACCTAGATCTTAGAGCCAAGTGCAAAGTTCATCTGAAGTTTCAGAAGTCATGCTCTCAAGACGTCCCTCAAAGGAACATGGTTACTCTGCTCTAATGTCTGGTGTGCTTTAGTATAAAAGTTTGACAGGCACTGTGATGTCAGAATTCAATGCTCACAAATATTGAGACAGGTAAAGAGAATGCAGACAAAGAAATGTTTATTCCAAAATTATGTGGAAAGTTATCTGTAAATAAAAAAGTTACCTAAAAAATATTCTAAGACCCCAGGATACATTCAACTCAAGAGATTATAAGTATTATTAAAGCACTTAAAAAATTTAAGTGTTAGCATTTCTCTATGAGGGAATTATTACAATGCTGAGTAAGCCTGATTGGATGGATCTGTCTCTCATATTGCATAATATTTAGTAACACTGGCTCCCTGCCACAAAACGCTAGTAGCACAGTCCCAACTTTGAATCACTGTGTCAGAACAATACTCCACACATTTCCAAATAATCCACAAGTGTAGGTACAGCAGCCCCCAGTTCAGAACTGCTTGTCTACAAGCTAATGACCAGAAGCATACGTAAGCAGAATGAAAAATCATCCCACCAATAGACTTAATCTACCATACCATTTTAATTCCAAAGCTGATAATTTCACTAATGACTACCTTTATTTACTTAATCTTCAAAAGAAAACAAAAGTGCATACTTTTATGTGCTTATATTTAAGACTGACTTGGGAGGATAAAGAACAACTGATTTTGCTAAAAACTCTTATTAGGGAAACCAAACACAACCACTGACAACAATATCAATAGCACCAAACTACCAGACAAGAAATAACATTAGAAACCAAACTACTGGGGCGCCTGGGTGGTTCAGTCGGTTAAGCCTCCGACTTCGGCTCAGGTCAGATCTCACATTCGTGGGTTCGAGCCCTGCATCAGGCTCTGGGCTGACAGCCAGCTCAGAGCCTGGAGCCTGTTTCTGGTTCTATGTCTCCTTCTCTCTCTGCCCCTCCCCTTCTCATGCTCTGTCTCTCTCTGTATCAAAAATAAATAAAACATTAAAAAAATTAAAAAAAAAAAAAAAAGAAACCAAACTACTAATTGTAATGATGAATCCAGAAGATGACTGATCATGGTCAGAACCCTGTAAGTCCATATATGTGTAACAGTGGGCTTAGGGGGAAAAAAAAAAATCAGGATACTTCCAAGGTCTTCTTTGTGGCAGAAAATTAGCAAACATTCTAAAGTAAGTCAGGCAGACATGAACTAATTTCCTTTATGGTTTCAATATTCAAACATGCCTTTCATTATCAATCAAAACACAACATAATCATTTAATGGCAAGA
This sequence comes from Suricata suricatta, assembly GCF_006229205.1. NCBI lineage: Eukaryota > Metazoa > Chordata > Mammalia > Carnivora > Herpestidae > Suricata > Suricata suricatta. The sequence goes on from NC_043713.1 coordinate 43,953,531, forward strand.
AAGGCTTGTTAGGCTACTAGCATTTTATTGATATATGCAAATTTAAGAATGGACACTGAGATCAAGACTAAAGAATGGAAAAGGACATAAGGCCACTTACATGCCTGTTACTAAGAAGAGAGAGATGAATTAATTGGCACATGGTCCTATAATAAGAGACTGAATTAGTAATTTAAAACTTCTTCTACAGAAAAGCCCAGAACTAGATGGCTTCAGTAGTAAAGTCCACCAAACATTTAAAGAAGAATTAATATGAATACTTTGTAAACTCTTCTAAAACACAAAAAAAGGAGGGAACACTTCCTAATCCAGTTTATAAGATCAGTATTATTCTGCTACCAAAACCAGACAAAGACATCACAAGAAAACAGAACAATTTCTGAATACAGATGCAGAAATCCTCAACAAAATACTAGTAAAGAAAACCTAGCAGCATTTAAAAAGAATTTATACACCAATGACCAAGTGGGATATAATCTAGGAATGCACAGTTGGTTCAACATATGAAAATCAATATAGTACATATTATTAATAAAGGGAAAAAAGTGATAATCCCAACAGAGGCATTAAAGATTTCCGACAAAATCAAAGACTTTTTCATGGCTTAAAAAAAAAAAAAGGCAAACACAAAACAAGCTAGAAACAACAGAATTTCTTCAACTTTAAGAGCATCAATGAAAAATCCATGGCTAACATCATACTTAATGGCAAAAGAAAAAAAAAGAAATCTTTTCGCCTAAAATTAGGAACAAAAAAAGGTGTCTCCTTTTACTGCTTCTATTCTTCTTTTACTTTAGGTTCTAGCCAGGGCAATTAGGCAAGAACATAAAATAATAAGGAATCCAGAAATGAAAGGAAAAAGTAAAACTACCACTATTTGCCTACAACATCATCTTGTATATACAGAAAATCCTAAAGAATTCACAAGATATATGAAAGCTAATAAACAAGCTCAGCAACGTTGTTGGATATAAGATCAATATACAAAAATCAGTTTTATTTCTATATACGAGCAATAAGCAATCCAAAAATGAAATTAAGAAAGCAATGCCATTTATGACAGCATCAAAGAGAATAAAAATACTTAGGAATAAGCTTAGCAAAAGGAAGTGCAAAATTTGTACACTGAAAACCAAAAAACATTGTTGAAATTTTAAGACTGATAGAAAGACATCATATGTTCATGGACTGGAATACTTAATATTGTTGGGATGGAAGTACTATTCACACTGATCTATATATTCAAAGTAATCTGTATCAAAATCCAAACTATTTTTTTTTTTTTGCAGACATTGACAAAATGATTCTAAAATACATATGTAAATGTAAGGGACACAGAATAGCCAAAATATCTTGAAAGCAAAGAATCAAGCTTTGAAAAATCACTTTCTGATTGCAAAACTTATTGGAAAGCAACACTAATCAAGACACTGTAGTACTTGCAGACAGACACATAGATTGACAGAATAGAATTATGAGCCCAGAAATAGACCCATACATCTATGATTAATTTATTTTCAACAAGGGGTGTTAAGACTATTCAATGGGAAAGAAGGTCTTTTCAAAAAATTGTGCCAGGACAACTGGATATTTACACATAAAAGAATGAATTTGGACCCATCTTATACTAGATACAAAAATGAACTCAAAAAGGATCAAAGATGTAAATGTAAGAGCTAAAGCTGTAATTAATACTCTTAGATATAAATCTAGTGACAGTGGGTTATAAGCAAGCAAAGAAAAAGACTACTTGGACTTCATTTCTACAAAGTAAATATACAAATGACCAATAGGGACATGAAAAGTTGTCCAACGTTATTAGTCACTAGAGAAATGCAAAACAAAACCCACAATGAGATACCGCTTTACACACACTGGAATGGCTATTAAAACAAAAACAAAAACAAAAACAGACAGTAACAACCAATGACCATTACGTGGAGAAATTGGAACTCTCATGCATTTTAGGTAGGAATGTAAAATGGTGAAGCTGCTATGGAAAGGAGTTTGGCAGTTCCTCAAAAAGTCAATCACTGAGTTATTATATGACCCAGCAATTCCATTCCTAGGATTACACCCAAAAGAAACAGAGTATTCAGCCATAAATAGGAATGGAGTACTAATAAATGCTACAACATGGATGGCCCTTGAAAACATTATGTGAAGTCAAAGAAGTTAGATACAAAAGATCACATATTATGTAATTCCATGTATATGAATGCCAAACATAAGCAAATCCATAAAGACAGAAAGCAGATTACTGGTTGCAAGGTGCTCAGAGGGAATGATTAACGTCTATAGAATTTCTTCTTTGGAGTGATGAAAATGTTCTGTGATTAAATAATGGTGATAGTTGCACGCCATGTGAATATACTTAAAACTACTCAAGTGGACACTCTAAAATGGTTAATTTTATGGTATATGAATTTTATCTGAACAAAAAACCCCACAAAAGATTGGCACAATTGGGCGTGTCAAAAACAAATTCAAATAAACATTTCAAAAGCAACTGTACTTACTGTTTTCAATACTCTATGGAATTCCTGGGGAAAATGCATAAACAGGAATTCAATAATATACTCTGTTATTAGGAAGTTCTATTGTAATATCTAAGGCAGATATATTGCTTTCCAAGTAAACTTGGGTTTTCACTGATAACATTAATTAATCTGAACATCTAATTTGAAAAAATCTTACAGAGAAATTAAGTGTCATTTAAACTATGGAAAGACATGCTTAGCAAAGGAATTACCAATCACTTTCCCCATAAACATTAGCTCGTTGCTAATTTGCACTCATCTATCACATTGGAAAACCCTCTAAGGCCTGATTATTAGAGGCAGTCCGGCATAACACAGGCAATTCTTGCTCTTCAGAGTCACTAAAGTTGGCAGCAAATGGCTGCATCAAGGCTGAAACCAAAACCTACTAGTACATTAGGGAATAAGCATAACAGTATAACTGGTCACGTGAGAATGCTACAATTTAAGAAATCTAAGAAGAGTCATACCCGTCTAAAATCCAGAAGCAGTATGCTTACAGAAACACTTTCAAAAACTGCTTCTTGGGAGACTGACAACTTATAGGAATCATCTTAAAGCCTGACAAGTTAAAAAAATAATCTCTCTTAGTATAAGCCCATTATTATGCTAACTATAATTAAAGTACTTTGAAGAAAAAGATTTTTTTATAAAGCCTCAACTATTACACATAAAACACCATTAAAAAACACTAATCGCCCTCGGAGGAATGGTGACCAAATTTACTTAATGGAGCAGAGGAATGTAATAATAAAAATACTTGAAAAGACATGGGAATCTTAAAGGTTCACAGACAGCTCTTCACAGATAACTTGTATTTTGTATACATTATACTAATGTTTAACCGCAGGTATCCATGGCCAACTACTAAAAGGACCACCAGGCTAACAAGGTTCATTAACGGTGTCCTGTATCACAAGCTCCAAGTGGTTCCCTAATCGTGCTCCGATATAAGGTAGCACAGGCCAGACCAGCTGCCATAAAGACCACTCTAACTTCTTAGACTATAAATGCCAAGCAAGCTGAGGCCTACTTCTATTTTTCTCACCACTGTACCTAGCACAGTAGGGTGACTGAATGAATAAGTGAATACAAGTGCCATCTCTCCTGAATAGAGAACAGAAAGGAGATTAACCATAAACTGAGGTAATAAATGACATCAAGGTTTTAAAATAACAATATCCAGTACTGAGATACTAATAAACACACACTTCCATATGCTACTGGTAGAAATATAAACGAGTTTTCATTTGGTGGACAGTAACTGGCAGTAAAAATTTAAAAAGAACTTTAATAATAAATCTCATTTAACCTTGCAACTCTACTTCTGAAATTAAAAAAGAGAAGAAACATGGTCAAAGATTTAATTATAAATAGGCTCATACAACATTATAAATTAAAACATGTCCAATAAGAAACGGGTGGTATAGTAGGACAAATAGAATGTGTAGAAGAACATTTAATGATATGAATAAGAGGAACACAGGATATCACTAAGTAAAAAAAAAAGTAGGTTACCAAATATTCCCATACTGTAAATTTTGTAAAAATGTGAAAGGATGTGATGACTTAGTTTCCTTCTCTGTATTTTCTACAATAAACATATGTCTTGATGAAAATAAAAATTTTAAATATAAAATTTCACTTTAAAGAGGCTGGGAAAGAATACTTTTTAAAGAAATCACTGGGGGCAGCTGGGTGGCTCAGTTGGTTAAGTGTCTGACTCTTGATTATGGCTTAGGTCATGACCGCAGGGTTAGTGGGGTCAAGGCCCGCGTCGGGCTCCCTGCAGTCATGTCAGCTCAGAGCCTGGAGCCTGCTTCAGATTCTGTGTCTCCCTCCTTCTGCCCCTCTCCTGCTTGTGCTCTGTCTCTCAAAAATAAAGATTAAAGAAAACTTAAAGAAATCACAACTTTGAGGAATCCAAAGGTGTAAGTGACAGGGATAAGAAAGGGACCCAGAAAGAGTTGACAGAGAGGGACTCACTGGAAATAAAATTGAGGAAGTAAACAGAATAGATTTCCAGATAGTAAATGAAAGAGATAGGCTTTGGAGCTCTTGGTCAGGTCAACAGAGCAGAGCAAGATTTGTGGAAAAGGGGACTGTCCCCATTTCAGGTCAAATAAGGTACACGCTGCCTCTAAAATCCAAATGTGCCCTCTTCCTTTGTGATGGGAGAAATCAGCTAGATATAGCAGGTTGTTGTTGTTATTATTCTTATTCATATTATTTTCTATCTTGCAAAAGGTATCTCAACATAATCTAAACCACTGGACTCCTAGAAAGTTCACCAAGGAAACAGGCACCTGATTTTTTTTGTGAGAATTATCCTCTCTCTGACACGCATACACCTGACCCAAATGTCTATAGGAGCTATTACTCAGCAGATCAAATCATCATGGTATCAATATAATGGATCAGCATAATGTCCTATGAAAGGGAGAAGCTATCCAAGTCCTTGCAGTCTGGCTTATGACATAAAGGTTGATGTAGCCCTGAGGTAAGTTAGGGGAGGTATACTGCTAACCCCACCAGTTGACAGTAAACTAATTTTGATGGTTTGGACTAACAAGTTCATAGAAAAAAAAGCATATACCAGATCAATATCTCCATACCAAATGCCAGGGATTGCAATGATTTGTTCCAGCAACAAAACCTCACCTGGAACAATTGCCGTTAAAGGCACCACCTGATTAAACTTAGGATAACCCACTATTGTTCTCCAAGATCCATCTGTCTTCTCTAATGCCAAACAGAAATGTTGAATAGGGATGTGATAGGAATCCCCACTTCTGCATTTTTCAAATTCATAATGGTAGCTCTGCAGTTCCTCCAGATAATAGTTTATCTTGGTAAGTAGACAACATTCTAGTGGCTTCCACTTGACTTTCCCTCACTTCCACAGGTCAGTGAACCAATGCAGGATCTCTGTTAGCTGTTGAATATGTCTACTACAATTATGCATTCCAGGAATATGGAAATAACCAACCACATTGGGACCACTGTTAGATGGACCCGAGCCAAACACTATGAACTGATGGAAAACAGTGGTGTTTGGGATGTTCTAGAATTCATTATACCACTCAGAGTCAATATTCATCAATCCCTGAAGAGTCTATTTCTCATTCCCCAATGTCCAGTTATTCTAGTAAATGGCTGCAGGTCTTTGGGGAAAGCCTAGAAGGAGATCAACAGCATAGATTTTTTACTGTATGGCAGGCTTTGGCTTTAAAAAGGTCCTTGGATCTGGCTTAGTCTGGGGATGGGTTGAGGGGTTATAAAACTCTGTTGAGGTCATTCAAGTCACACTTCTGTTCCCCAGGTCTACAGCTCTTCTGATATAGAAATTAATGTATAATTCAAAAGGTTTCCCATCTGTCTCATTTGTACAGATACTATAAATCACTTTGGCCATGCCAAAGATCTCTGCAACTCAGAATTCTCTGATTACTACTTTGGCTTTCCTGAAGCCATTACATTACAGTAACCACATTCTCACCCTTTGTCTTTTGCAATTAAGTGCCAGTACTTGTTGCTGTCACCTGGGATTCCATTACTCCTGAATAATTCAAGGATTCTAATTTGATGGCAATAGTTATGCTGTCATTAATAGCTTAAAAAAAAAAGGCCAATAGAGCTCTTCAAGGATGTTGTGATTCTCCTCATGAATGGATTTCTTAGAGCGCTGAGAAAAGGAGTGTTCTCTAGACTCACCTAGGGAACATGTGTCCTCAAGTTTTTGTTTTTTGTTCGTTTTTTTGGTTTTGTTTTTCATGAATGCAAAACCCACTCTAACATTCTAGTCTCCTTACACATTTGGATAACTTCCTCTATAGTATATAAAGTTCTAGGATCTATCTCAACTTTACTTAGTTTAGGCTACCTTTTAGTGTAGTTTTCAGTCAACTAACCAAGCACTTGGTTAGAACCACTCATAGAGACTATTGAATGCTGAAAATGAACTGAGAGTTGAAGGGGAAGGGGGAGGGGGGAAAAGAGGTGGTGGTGATGGTGGAGGGCACTTATGGGGAAGAGCACTGGGTGTTGTATGGAAAACAATTTGACAATAAAATATTATGAAAAAAAAAAAAAAACGAACCACTCATAGCCCTCTGACCTAATACCTTCAATCTGGAATCTCTGCTTAGTGAGCCCTTATCAATAAATTTAGCCTGATTCAATTTTATATTCCTTCTGCTCTATTCCATTCCCACACCATTCCCCAAGTAATTGCAGACAAAATTATTCATTTCTTTTAGTGTGTATTATACCGCCTCATGGGTAGCGGCTTAGTAAGTACCTACCTCATGCCCTGAGGAAGTTACGAGTTGTTACAGAGGTATAAAAGCAATGAAAGGCGGTGAGAGTAAGTCCTAAAGAAGATCAGCAGTCTCTTGAAAGGCAACTACCTTAGGCAAGCCACAACAGATTCCTCAGGAGACTAACCTCCCTCAGACAGAGGTAGGAATGGTAAAGGTGGCTAGGCAGAATTAAAGAATCCAAGGTACCCAGCTTCACTGGAATCTGCCCATATTCCCCACCCCAACTTCCAGTTTTCTATTCTTTCCCCTATGTAGCCTTAACACAAGAGACTACAAAACTAGAAGTTCAATTTGTATTGTAACTCAGTCACTTGAACACTAGACTTTGGGTTTGGTTTTCAGAAATTTCTGCCTCTGGCTACAAGAGATAGGGGTTTCTTCTACAGCAATCATAGAGGACTGCACTCCCTTATGTGGATTCTGAGCTCAGAATCTAAAGCCTTTTCGTTTCCTAAGTTCCCCACTACAGTTTGAAGGGACCAACCTATCCCATTATTCTTATTTTTGTGTTAAAATGTTCTGTGGCAGTAAACACTTGGTCTCCCACAGCTTCACCTTCTATGGGCACTTGATTACTAGTGTCTACAGCTGATAAAGTAACTGCTTTGCTACAGCATGCCATGGATCACCAGGGTCCCCTCTGCCAGTTGAAACAGGCCCATTAATGCTTTTAAATCTAATTAGACCTAAGAGCCAATTCTGGAAAACCTAGAACTAAATTAGGGACTCATCATTACATTACTGTTCCTCTACAACTAATTATGATGCAGGTGTCTTTATCAGTTAGCATTTGAACAGAGAACACTAGGAATGATGGAGAATATGTCATTTATAACAGAGATTTGGCCTTAAGTAATGGTGAACCTGGTCAGTTTATGGTCAGCTGCTGATTCTGTCTGGGGCTGGGCCTGGCCCAGGGTTTGGGGAAGCTGATAAAGACGAAATGGGGGAAGCTGAGGACCCCTATGACTCTCCCATGCCAAGAACCTTTGTGAGCTGCAGTAGCACCCAGGGTGCCCACACTCACCTTCTGAGAATTAAGAATGTGGCTGCACACTCACTTCCACCTTGCAAAACCAAAACGCCTCATTGCCCACAGTAACCAGGAGCTATGCAAGAAAAGGAATTCTGGGAAATGCAGCTCCAGATTACCAAATTTGACATAATACAAATCCACCATACCATCTTTTTCTTTTTTTAAAAAAATACTTGTTTGGATCTGACCTAAATTTTAACTTCTAACCCTTTCTGTCATTGCTTATTTCTGCTCTCATACTTTCAATTTCCAAGGTTCTTCCATTTTCTTTGGTCGTTGTTAAAAACAGCTTTCTATTCTTGTTTCATGTTTGCAAAACATTCTGCTTCTTTTTATATTTTTTCCTAGTTTCCTACTGCTTCATGCCTTTTCTTCCACATTCTTTTAATCTTTTTTGTAAGAGGTTTCCTTTACATATCTGCTTATCCTTGCCAATATGTTCATATTAATATTTAAGTTTAAGCCCTCTTCTCTTAGTTATTATTTATTTTTAGAAAGAATGCCTCTAGTCTCTAGTCAATTCCAATTCAAATATTACTAAATACTCTTACTGCTGTTTTTCCTCTCTTCCTTATTCTTGTGTATTTATGTTTTCATTCCTTTACTAATATTTAAGGGAAATTTGGGAAGAAGGAAAGATAAACCCATAATGTGCAGTTCAACATATTTTGCATGATGTCCCTGAAAATAGCTGACAGAGTCAACCTTTATATCTATGGAAAATTTAAAGATTCAACTACAATTTAGATTTATGTTTAAGTTATTTAAGAAAAAGAGGCAGATTTGTTTATGGAAGTGTGAATTAAATAACATTTAAAAAATAGACCTCAAAATATAAGGAGCTACTTCTTTATTTAAAGTAATAATATGCTTTAAATTCCAGTGAATCTATGTGATATTTATAGCAAATGTTAGGTGACAATAGATAACAATGCACACTCCAGAAAGTTATGGTTCCCCTGTAGCCTGGCAAAAAAGAACTGTGGTAAAGAATGGCACTACCTGTGCCCCTCAAGAACATAGAGATTAAAGCGTGCTCTTTCATGTCAAAAAACTTATTTCTGATTTCAAACTTTCTAATTTATTGCTAAGCAAAGTTTTGTAAAAGACCTTTCTTCTCTTATCCCCAGGAATCAAAATATTTTTTTAAGTTTATTTATTCATTTTGAGAGAGAGAGAATGCATGGAGGTTTGAGGGGGGGGGTGTGGGGGGGAGGGTGAGGGAGAGAGAGACAGACAGACAGACAGACAGAGAGACCCTGTAGGCTCTGCACTGTCAGCATGGGGCTTGATCCCAGGAACCTTGGGATCATGACCTGAGTTGAAACCAAGAGTCAGAGGCTTAACTGACTGGCCTATCCAGGCCCCCACAAGAGTTAAAATCTTACAGGGTAGCATTCTAGCCTGCTTCAACACAGAGCAAACATATACTATCCACTTGATAATTTCTTTATTCTGGTTAACAAAGGAGCACTATTTTAAGCAACATATACTAGACACATCAATACTATAAGCATCATGTAGCTGATTTGGTACTGAAACCACTTAATTTTAAAAGAAATATCAGCAATTTCAAGGCAATTGAATAATTAAATGCTCTTAGGAGGACTCATTTAGTTATGTTTGCAAAAAAAAAAAAAAGCACTGAAGGTAAAACTGCTTTTATGTGTAATGATGTGATTTTTAAGATGTTACAAAGTCAAAATAAAACCTATCTTTATATTCAACAAAAATCAAGAAATATTGTTATGAATATTGTCATTAATAAGCTATGTGAACTATTTGAAAGTATTGTTAATAAAGATCCTTTCTAATCCAAGGATCTAAAATTAACACAGGATGTACAGTTGTTAATGTCTTAACATTCCAAGGACCCTGAACACATGATCTAAGCAATATACATAAGCAATACAAACATGCAAACACTCTAAACCGTAAAGTAGGTTATAATTTACTGTATAAGCATCTGTACAGTCTATATTAATTTAGAAACTAGTTTCATATATATGTATATATTTAAATACATACATGCATATACACACACACACACACACACACACACACATACAAAACTTCAAACCATATCAGTAAATTAAGGACAAATTCAAGTATTCCCAAGCAGTAAATTTTAACTATTTCACTCCCTTGAAAACTTTTTTTAATGTTTATTTATTCTTAGAGAGAGAGAGAACACAAGCAGTGGAAAAGCAGAGAGAGATTCTGAAACAGGTTTCAGGCTCTGAGCTGTCAGCACAGGGCCAGACGGGGGACACGAATTCCTTAGCCATGAGATCATGACCAGAGCTGAAGTTGGACACTTAACTGACTGAGTCACCCAGGTGCCCCTATTTCCCTCCCTTTTTAAAGCTGACAGGTTTATGGTATAAATATTTGATTCAAAATGATAATTGGTACTTGTTCCTTTTTGCTAGGGTCACACAAGAAGACAGTAGCTGATGCTATTCAACTTTAAGACTCCTAGAACAGGGGGGGGGGGCGCGGAATAAAAGAAAAAAGACTACTAGAAGAGAATATCAAATGTAAATCTATAAATCTTGTAATATATAAGATGTATAAATCTTTTTAAGGATAAGAGATAATTTTGTTACATACAGAAATACAGAATAATTTGTTACATACAGAAAAAAATACTAAAGGACAAAAGTCCAAAACTAATTTCTCCAAATGTATTATTGTTGACTTATTATCAACAAAAATGATAATCTATGAATGTGAAAGTTATTAGTAAGCTTAATTTTCTGTAGTAGACAAAAAAAAACCCCACATTTAAACTAAGGAGTTATTCTTCAAAGAACCAGACTCTATCTGACTCCCCTCTGGGATTATATATATATTCCCATCAATTTAAATCAAACAGGTAAGATTTCAGGTTCCCATCTATAAAGAAGACAAAAAGTAAAGTCTCAGTTTCCAAGGTACAGAATATTAAAAATATAAATGGTTTTATACATAATTTTTACAGGATTTCTCAAGGAAGAAGGCAAATGAATAAAGAGTTTTAAATAATTCCAATTAGGATACCTTGGGTGGCCCACTTAGTTAAGTGTCCAACCTTGGCTCGAGCCCAGTTCATGAGTTTGAGCCCCATTCTGGGCTCTGTGCTGCGTGCTCAGAGCCTGGAGCTTGCTTCACATTCTGTGTCTCCCTCTCTCTCTGCCTCTACCCCGCTCATGCTTTGTCTCTGTCTCTCTCAAAAATAAACAAACATAAAAAAAATTATAAATAATTCCAATTAATGCAATTGAAGTTACTGGAAGGGCAAATAAATCAGCAATAAACTTAAACATCATTTCCCCAGTTTCTTAGTTTTAAAAGAAAATAGTTTATAAAGTTAAAACATAAATAAAAATCAACAAAAAAGAAAATAGTCTTCAAGCTAATTTCAAAATAAGGATTATACTAAAATGTCACCAGCTCGTTAAAGAAATGGATATTTTTAATTTAGGTTAGCATTACTTAAAGTACTGTTACATAATATAGTAAAATTTGACAACTACCTAAGCTTAAATCCCAAGATACACAGAGGAAAATGTACTCGCCTAAATTCTCAAAACTAAAGAGCACCAAGCAAACACATTCAATATATTTATATCCAAGTGATGACACATCTGTTTTGAAATTTAAGTTAATAATTTTCCATTTTAATGCCAATAGATAAATCGTATAAACTAGTTTTTATCTCTGAACACGAAAAATACATTTCTCCCTGCCCCCTAACCTATCACCTTTCTCAGATTTGAACATACAGTAAAAGAAAAAAACACTTAAATATCTGATTATTGTACACCAGAGAATGTTTTGCTTTATAATTTGTGACAAACTCAGCAGCAAAGCTCTGAAGAGATTAGTGGTTAACATTTTAAATTCACTATGGATCATTAAGACTACTTATAAAATATGATTAAAGCTAAAATAATGGTACTATTACTACGATGACAACAATGATAATTTATTAAGCCCATTCTTGAGGACAGAAACCAGCTAAACACTTTGCAGAATCCAATCCTTAAAACATTACAGGCAGGTATTATACCCATTTTGCAAGTGGGGAAAATTGAGGTGCTGGGTTTAAAGAAGTTGTCAAAAACTATAAAACTTAACAGAGTAAAAAAACCAAACCCAGATCTGAGTTCAAAGCACGTGTACTCGCCCCATCCGCGAGTACAGTAGTATTTACTGCATAATACTAACAGAAAGGAAGGCTAGGAACTTAGATATCTATAGCTCTTTCTCAAAAGAGGTATAAATAACTCCATGGATGGGAAAAAAATTATAAATAACAATTCTTGCAACAAGGAAACAAGTACGCGAAGTCATATTTATAGCAATAGGCTTCATGATGAAATAGCATGCCCCAGTTTTAATAAAGTATTTATACACATTCATATACAAAGAGACCAAAAATAAAGGGCAGTGGGTCATCCTGTGGTAGAGAAATAAAAACATAAAAACTCTTCACTGAACTAGTTTCACCAGACTTTTATTGTTTAATTTTTTAAATGTTTAATTTTGAGAGAGAGAGAGAGAGAAACAGACAGACAGAGACAGAAAGACAGAGAGAGAAGGAAGCGAGGGGGGGCGCCGGGAGAGAGGGAAACACAGAGCCTGAAGCAGGCTCCAGGCTCTGAGCTGTCAGCACAGAGCACAATGTGGGTCTTGAACACACAAACCATGAGATCACAACCTGAGTTGTCTAACGCTTAACTGACTGAGCCAGCCAGGCATCCCTACCATATTTTTAAGTATATTAAGATGTGCAACCTTGGGGCACCTGGGTGGCTCAGTCAGTTAAGCGTCCGACTTCGGCTCAGGTCATGATCTCGTGGTTCATGGGTTCGAGCCCCGCATCAGGCTCTGTGCTGACCGCTAGCTCAGAGCCTGGAGCCTGTCTTCAGATCCTGTGACTTCTTCTCTCTCTGACCCTCCCCTACTCATGCTGTCTCTCTCTCTCTCAAAAATAAATAAAAACATTTAAAAAATTTAAAAAAAAGTTTGGAAAAAAAAAAAAAAAGATGTGCAACCTTGAGGACATTATGCTAAATGAAATAAACCAGTAACAAAAATACAAATACTATATGATCTCACTTACATGAGGTATCTAAGTAGTCAATTTCACAGAATCAAAGTGGAACGGTAGTTATTAGGGGCTGTGGGGAAAATGGGGAGTTGTTAATGGGTGTAGAGTTTCAGTTTCACAAAGCAAACGAGTTCTGTAGATATGCTGCACAACAAATTGAATATGCTTAGCACTATAGAACTGTACAGCTTTAAAATGGTTAGGATGGGAAAAAGTATTTTGTAGTAATACATAAATAAATAGATATATATCAATAGAATTAAAAATTAAAATTTTATTCCTCAATTAGTAGCCACAGTTCAATTGCTCAACAGCTGTATGTAGCCATTCAAGGATAGAACATTTTAATCAGATAGCACTGGATCACAGTATATAGAAACAGACCCAAATACATACGGGAATTTGTATTCAATATTAAATTTATAAAAAAAAAATATTAAATTTATTTGACAAAAGTAGCAGTTCAAATCAGTGGGGGAAAGACCTACTGAGTAAATAGTGCTGGGACAATCTGTGGGCCTGGGGAAGAATAAAGGAAGAAGGGAATAAAGCTAAAGCCATATCTTAATTCCAAATCTAAAGAAATTCTGGATGAATCAAAGACTCGTACTTATAAGGTAAAATGATAAATGTATTACCACATAATTCTAATTAAGAATGGCCTTGCCAAATAGAATGGAAAGCCAGAACACAACAACTCAAAGATTTTTTTTTTAAGGAAAATAAAAACCTTGACAAGAAGAAAGCCTAGACAAACTAGAAAGGGGTGTGGGTGGAGGGGTGTGGTGTGTTCCATTTTCTTAATCAATTGAAAAACATAACTCAGTTGAAAAAGTAAACTGAGAGTGCCAATATACATAGGAAAAAATTGCTAAATTTTACTTGTAATTTAAATACTCTATTAAAAATCACATTTTCAACCATCTAAGGGCAAAGATAATCTGCAATGTTAATGAGGGCAAAGATAATCTGCAGTGTTAATGACAGTGTGGGAAAAGAGGCACTAATGGATTTAAAAACTGATACAACTTATTCAGAGGGTAATTTAAAAATATTTAATAAAAATCAAAAGCAACAAATAATATGTATGGACAAAATGATATGGAGTCTAGAACGGACTTTAAAATAACCTGAGGAAGGGACACCTGGGTAGCTCAGTTAAGTATCTGACTCTTGATTTCAGCTCAGGTCATGATCTCATGGTTCATGAGTTTGAAGCTGATGCCAGGCTCTATGCTGACACTGTGGGGCCTGCTTGGGATTCTCTCTCTCCCCCCCTCTCTCTCTGTCCCTCCCTCCCAACTCCCATGCATATCCCCTCTCTCAAAATAAATAAGAAACTTAAGAAAAAATAACCTGAGGTATAAAAAAAACAGAGAAAATTGGCACAGATATAAATAAGACTAGGCATAAACTGATAAGTAGGTGTACCAGAGTGGTGGGTATATGGGGATTTATTATACTATTCTTTGTGTGATTGAATTTTTCCAAAAAGGTTTTCATGTTATGCACAACCTTTTAAACCAGGAATTCCATTTTTAGGAATTTAGCCTACAGTTACATTATACAATGTAAGTACAACAATGTTCTGGAAGAAACCTAAATTTCCATTATAGAATTGGGTTGAGTAAATTATGTTTTTCTAAACATAGTAATGTCCTATACCTTTAAAAAGTATGGAGGTCAGTTATGTGAGGGAGATTATAGAAAAAGGAAAAAACATCAAGGGCAGAACAACAAGAATAGTTTGATCACAATTACATAAAAACAAAATCAAGCATGTGATTCGTGAACACCCATAAGATACATGTCCACATTCATGACAAATTTCTAGAAGGCTATGACAAAATCTTAATAATGGTTTCACCTGGTTGGGCAGGAGATGGGGAACTATAAATCTTTGAGGAGGATCACTTATTTTTCAAACATTTTTAATACTGCGATTTTTTGGGGAGACCTGTGAACATTTCCATTCATTACATTTATAATGAAAAACAACTAGATATTTTAAATCCTTCCTTTACTGAGATGGCTGTCATTTATTTAGGAACTGTCAATGTTCAGAGTGTGTGCTAGGAAGGAGCTGGCCTCAAAGCACACTGAATTTCACAGAGCAGACGAGCCGTGGCTCTCCTCCTGCTGACCCTACCTCAGTGTTCCTACGGTACCTCTATCTCACCCTGATGATCAACCCACAAATCTAACGTTATGTCCAATAATTGTTCTAGAGATGGAAGTCGGATCTTTTCTTGGTGTTAATCAAATGATTAACAATTTTTATTGAGTATTTAAGTGCCTGGTTCTGTGGAAGCATACAAATGAACAGGATTATAGTCCTACTCAAAAAGTTTAAAACCTTGCAAAGAAAAAATATGCATCATATAAGGAACAGAGAAGAATTTGCCATGCAAACACATTATGTACTGAGACAAGGAGAAGTCAATGAAGGAATGAGTAGTTGGGGTTCATGGAAGAAATAATGAGGGCAGATTTGATCTTAAGATATGAGCTGGAGGCGCCTGGGTGGCTCAACTGGTTGAACATCTGACTTCAGCTCAGGTCATAATCTCATAGTTCATGAGTTCGAGCCTCACATCTGGCTCTCTGCTGTCATTGCATAGCCTGCTTCAGAAGATCTGTCTCCCTCTCTCTCTGCTCCTTCCCTGCTCATGCAGTCTCTTTCTCTCTCTCAAAAGTAAATAAATGTTTTTAAAAACTTAAAAAAGATAGATATACAATAGAAAGAGGATTGTCTAAGACTACTGGAAAGAATGCACAGAAATGGGGGTGAATGGGGAACAGGACAAAGTATAAAATAAGTAATCAAGATGAGTGAAGTTCAAGGTGATATATTCCTTTAAAAAACAGCAAAATTAAGATTTTATAAAATAGGCAAAGGAAGAGTTTTCACAAGCACCAGCATGTAAGGTAGGGTAAACTTATCTGCGTGTCTTTGCTTTCTTTTGGCTTGCTTTCTTGACATGAAAAATAAAACAACAAACACTACTTTAATACCTCACATCCAGACCCAGATTCGAGTGGTCTCTTCTTTCTTGGTCCAATAGCCGCAAGAGCTGTGAGGTTAGCATCTCTATGCTGTATCTGAGCAAGCTCCAACTGTTGTAACTAGAAGGTGAAATAAAAAAAAAAAGTCAGTATTTTCACACTCATGTTCAGAGGGGGAGAGAAACTTATCTTTAAGCCTATTTCTGTGTTCTTTACCAAATAAGTTACAGTATAAAATGAATAATAAATTCCCTTAAGAGCCAAGAGTATATCATTTCTTGAGATCCTTACTCCAACAAACTCTTTAATCCTAAATCTCTAAACATAAGAGGAAGAATTTAGGTGAGGTAGTATATAATAGAAGAAAAGCAAGGAAAAAAAAAGCATCTGGTGCTTAATCTCTCCTTAGTTTAATCACAGATAAGAAATGCCTGAAGAATAAATTGAACAGTAAATTTAGGAGAGAAACTGGCTACAATAGTCAACTTTTTTCAAAATAAAAGAAAGTTACTTGAAAATAAAGACAGCTTTTGTAAATTATAGGAAACAGTTCTATGCTGGATGATTTACAAAATACTTCCTTAAAAATTTACTCATTTAACTCTCACACCTCATTAAAAAGTATGTATTAATTATAATAGGATATTAAAGTTATACATATATATATACTCATTTTTCCCCCTAAAAAAGACATGTTGTAAGAGCTTAGACAAAACTTCATAAAGGTCACACAAAATAATAAGTGGTAGAAACAGAACTCAGAGCCACGTGTTCTTATTACGATCCCTTTCACACTTTCACATGGACTTACTCTATATTTATCTTCATGTCAAACACTGTTTTTGCTGTCAAGTTTTTATCATAATTAACCCAGAAAATCCAAATCTACAAGATATAATTACTTAGTATGTGGGTAGTAAACTATGCAGAGGTATTCGTAATGATGCCCCATTAAAAGACAGATAAATAAGACATTAGAACTATAAATAAAGGCATGAAACCATAGTATCATTTCACAGAGGCAGGTGATTGTCAAATGGTAGTTCTTTAAAAATAAAAAAAATTTTTAAAAGGCGGGGGGGAAGATAACCAAGTCAAAATACAACATCACTACATATGTCCTTAAGATTCTCCAGAAGAGGAAAAATGTTCAGTTACCATCAAAATCTTATTACTATGGAGAGAAAGGAAGAAAGAACCTGTCACTGGTTGCTTGATAAATATTCAAACAATACCAGGCTCCAAGATAGTCTACTGAAAGTAACCTGTTGAGGAGCCCAATATACACACATTGAATATTCTTCAAAAAGAACACTGACCAAGGTGCCTGGGTGCCTCAGTCGGTTAAGTTTTAGACTTTAGCTCAGGTCATGATCTTATGATTTGTGAGTTCGCGCTCAGCATCGAGCTCTGTGCTGACAGCTTGGAGCCTGGAGCCTGCTTCAGATTCTGTGTCTCTCTTCCTCTCTGTCCCTCCCCCTCTTGTGCTCTGTCTCTCTCAAAAATAAACATCAAAAATAAGTTTTGTTAAAAGACAACTGACCAAATTTTGAACATATTAAGAAAAGAGGAGCATGAAAATAGTAAAGTTTGTGGTGAAGTAGGCAGTCTCAAGGAGATACAAAGTAAAGATCACTTCAGATTATTTTATAATATTAAAGACCAAAGATAATCCATAGGTAACTGAGTCTTTAGTAAAGCAGAAAACACAACTAAAAAAAAAAAAATTAAGAACCATTCTCCATTTGCCTTTCACAAATCACAGGGGGAAAAAAAATCCCTCTTTTAAACTGCAGGTTTACACAGATATAAATTGCCAGAAAAGTATTTCAGGAGTTGTAAACTATCTTTTGTTGATGCTGACTTTTTAAAATTTTTTTAACGTTTATTTATTTTTGAGACAGAGAAAGACAGAGTGCGAACAAGGGAGGGGCAGAGAGAGAGAGGGAGACACAGAATCTGAAACAGGCTCCAGGCTCTGAGCTGTCCACACAGAACTCGATGCAAGGCTCGAACCCATGAACCGCAAGATCATGAATGAGCCAAAGCTAAACGCTTATCCGACTGAGCCACCCAGGTTCCCTGATGCTGGCCTTTAAAATAAAATATACAGTTTCAGAGTCTGATGCTGTCATAATCTGGAACTTCTAGATGACAAAATGCAATTTTAGTTAATCTACCCTGAAGCACAAATCAAACAACAAGCTACAATTTTTAAATCTTCCCCTGGAGAAAATTAGCATCTACAAGACAGTCACAACAAATAAAAAGTTTCTAAATTGACCTCTGTCAATTTCCCTATCTATGTAGTAAAACATTTTCTCTCACTCTGCAAAGTATACTTTGGTTTTCTGAAATCTCACATGTGAGATTTCTTAAAACATGACACCCAAAGCAGGTCCATTAAAAAAAAAAAAAAAAGAAACTGACAAATTAGACTTCATACAAATTACAAACATTTGCACTACAAAATACACAGTTTAGAGAACAAAACAACCCATACTATTTAATTTCTCTAATTTTCTTTTTGTTGCCTTACTGTATGGGCAATATAACATTAATAGTGATGAAAACAGACATCCTTGGCCTTCTTCCTCATCTCTGGAAGAAAGCATTCAGTCATTTCATCATTAAGAATAATGTTAGTAGGATTTTAATAGCTGCACTTTATCAGACTGAGGAAGTCCCTTCATTCCTAGATTCTTGAGAATTATTAATACATGTTGAAATCTACCTAACGTATTTTTGCATTAATTGTTATGATCTTTCTTAGACTGTTAATATGGTAGATTATATTCACTGATTTTTTAAATAGTAATACAGATTTGCTTTCTTGAGGTAAACTCCACTTGAGCATGTTATTTTTATACATTGCTAGATTTGATTTGCTAATATTTTGTTGAAGATGTTTGCAAACATCTATGTTCACAAAGGATACTGAAATGTTTTCCTATTTTATAATGTTTTTCTGGATAGTTAGTAGGATGATGCTGGTCTCATAAAATGAACTGGAAGAGTTCCTAACTCTTCTGTTTTCTGAAAGAAATTGTGGAGACATGTTATTAATTCTTTTACAAATCTTTGGAAGAATTTACTAATAAGTAAAATGATCTACGGCTGGAGGTTTTTTCATTGAAAGGTTTTAACTATAAATTGACTTTAATAATTACAAAACTACTGAGGTTAGCTACCTCACTTGGCTAAGTTTTGATAAGCTGATGCTTTTAAAAAAACTGGTTGCTTCATCTGAGTTGTCAAACTACTTGCATAGAGTATTTTGTATTGCTTTATCCTTTTGACATCTACAGGGTCTGTAGTGATTTTCCATCTCTTTTTTCTTGATACTGGTGGTTTACATCCTTTTTCTTTCCAGTCTAGCTAGAGATTTATCAATTTTGTGATCAAAGGACTAGTTTTTTATTTTATTTTCTCAATTTTTCCTTCTGTTTTCAAAGTCATGGATTTCTGCTTTTATCTTTATTATTTACCTTCTGCATGCTTTGGGTGTGTTTTGCTCTTCTTTTACTAGTTTCTTAGGTTAAGAGCTTAGATGGATTTGAGACTTTTCTTCTTCTCTAACATAAGCATTCTTCCTATCCTTTTACTTTTACCTACATTATTACATTTGAAATGAGTTTCTTTGTAAACAGATAAAATTTAGTCATGGTTTTGAAATCCATTCTGACAATCTCTATCTTTGAACTGGTAATTTAGACCATTTACACTTAATAGAATAACTTAGACATTTTTGGATTTAGGTCTACCATTTTATTATATCTTTTCTGTTTGTTCCTTCTGTTTTTCATTTGTTTCCCTTTTCCTATTTGTTTTGGGTTATTTGAACTTTAAATATTTCACTTTAATTTACCTATTGTTTTTATAGGATTTTTTAGTGGTGGCTTTAGAAATTACAGTATACTTACTTAAAATTTCAGTTTACTTAGAATCAATATTTTACCACATCAAGTGGAATATAGATACTTTATGTCCTTTTACTCTCCATACATTGTTATAACTGTTTTATATATTACTTATGTATATACTGAAAATCCCTGACAATGTTAAAATTTTTATTTTCAATATTTTATTTTTTTTTAACATTTATTTATTTTTCTAAGACAGAGAGACAGAAAAAGAGCAAGGGAAGGGCAGAGAGAGAGGGAGACACAGAATCTGAAGCAGGCTCCAGGCTCTGAGCTGTCAGCACAGAGCCTGATGTGGGGCTCGAACTCACGAACCAAGAGATCATGACCTGAGCTGAAGTCGGCTGCTTAACCAACTGAGCCACCCAGGTGTCCCATTTTCAATATTTTAAGTCTTAAAAGCAGACTATATACTATTTCTGTTGCTCTTTCTTCATTCCTAATGTTTAAAGTTTGGTATCATTTTCCCTTTGGTATCATTTTCACTTTATTCTGAAGAACTTCAATTTCCTTAAGCAATTTTTTTAGAGTAGGTCTGTAGGCAAAGGATTCTATTCTTGTTCCTTCGTCTGATACTGTCTTTGTATCACCTTCATTACTGTAGGGCATTTTCACAGGATATAGCATTCTGGGTTGGTTGACAGCTCTTTTTTACAGCAGTTTAAAAATATTTTGCTACTTTCTTTTGGTCTCCATGGTTTCTGATTCGAAATCTACAATCACGTGAATTGCTATTCCTTATTGTACAAGGTATACCTCTCTAGCTGGTTTCAAGAATTTCTTCTGTCTTTAGTTTTCTTAGATATAATTGAATCTGAGTTTCTCTGTGGTTAACCTGTTTGTGGGGTTCATGGAGCTTCTGCAATCTTTAGGTTTATGTCTTTCTAAATTTGGGAGGTTATTGGCAATTATTTTTTAAACATTTCTTTAGTATTTTACTCTTTCTCTTCTGGGACTTCAATAACATTAATGC
Organism: Suricata suricatta; assembly: GCF_006229205.1. NCBI lineage: Eukaryota > Metazoa > Chordata > Mammalia > Carnivora > Herpestidae > Suricata > Suricata suricatta. Next base: position 43,974,429 of record NC_043713.1, read on the forward strand.
CAGACCTTTGGTCATTGTCCCACAGGTCTCTGAGGCTCTGTTTTTCTAGTTTTTGTTTTTGGTCCATTTTCTCCTTAGTTGTTTGGATTTGTCCATCTTCAAGTTCACTGACTCTTTCCTCTCATCTCTTTTCTACTATCCAGCCCATCCAGCGAGTGTTTTATTTTGATTACTGTTACCTTCGGTTCTAAAATTTCCCTTTTAAAAATAAAATTTCCATTTTAGAAATTTACTCCTGGTTCTTCAAGTCAAGTAATTTTGAATAGTATCCTGAATATTTGAAATATTAAAAGACTCTGGGTCTTCCTTAAATCCTTTGGAGTATGACATTTTTGTTTTAGTATGCAAAACAGGTCAATGAGATTTAGGCCACAAGTTCCAATGTATTTTTTGTTAGCTCAAGCTTCAATATCAGTTCAGTTTTCAAAGCTTTGCAGTGCTCACTGGATATGTCCCAAATGTGTATCACTCAGTGGTCAGCCTGGGACCTAGCATTGCTGTTCCATTTCTTGTTTGCTTTTTTATTTTTTAAAATGTTTATTTATTTTTGAGAGAGACAGAGCATGAGCAGGGGAGAGGCAAAGAGAGAGGAAGACACAGAATCCATAGCAAGATCCAGGCTCTGAGCCATCAGCACAGAACCCGACGTGGGGCTCAAACTCATGAACTGTGAAATCATGACCTGCTGACTGAGCCACCCAGGCTCCCCTCTGTTAGTTCCATTCTTAAAGTCTTTATGTATGCCGATGAAAATCAGATTCACATGTGACAAATGTGTAGCTCAAGAGTGGGCCTAGGAGTTTAAGCAGCAAGAAGAAGAATGGGGGTGGGAAGGTGAAAAGAAGGAAGGCAACCTCACTGCTGGATTAGTGGTATTTTGAATTCTCATTTTCTTCCCCAATTTGCCTACTATTTACTCTTCAAAACATTCAAAAAGCTCTTCCACGCATTCTTTTCAGGTTTTAGAGCTGTATTCAGTGGGAGAGACAGTCAGAAGTGCTTTTTACTCCATCAACTGAAACCTTTAAAAGCGCATTAAACCAGAATTCTGACAATAGGTTTCTGTTAAATTATACTCCTACTAAGCTTTGCTTCATAAAACTTAAAGCCTGCTTGCTCACTTACCAGCAACACACACTTCAGTACAAAAAGAGGCTTGGCAAGTTTTCTTTTAAGAATACCCTTACTCCTTCCTTATGGCTAATGAAAAAGGCAAAAGCCTTCATTTCCCTTATCATAGTCTTCTTGATATCAAGCAGAGGTTCCCTAAAATTCAAGTTAGTGCCCTAGAAGCAACAGAGCAATGGCTGGTTGTTGAAGATTATTTTATTCTTGATGTCTACTACCTGTTTCTGTTCATTTTTAAGTAACAATCCCTTTCATCAAGTCCAAAACACATTAATAGATTACCTTAGAGATAATCTCAGAGGTAAAGTTCAGTAGAGGTACTTCTAGATGCTAAGTGCATAATTTTGAATGACAAAAGATTTTTTAAAAAATTAATGAAAAAGGTAAACAAAACTGAAGCAGAGGAGCTAAATGAAGAATGAATAAGTCAAATGTTATATAGCCAAGTCCCTTCACAGATACAGGGACGTATTAACAGGAAGGACTGTATTATTTAGATAATTGTGACACTGACACTATGGGAAATTAGAAAATGTGTTTCTTTTTTGTGCTTAAGGCAGGCAAGATATTTAAAAAAAAAAAAAAAGGCAGGTGCTGAAAGTACAAGAGACAACAGCAGAGCTGTCCTTCATAACAAATGATCCAGAAATATGAAGTGCTATCATCTTCAGTCTGATTTTGCTATGAACTCTTAGAGAGTGATATAATAAGGTATAAAGGAAAGGACGGAGTTGAAAGGTAAGTTAATGTCTCCTCCAAAGTTTATGTATCCTGTCCAAAATACATACATTAGTAGCACTGAAAATAGCTATTGCCACTAAATAGGAATATTTGAAAGATCTGAAAAAATAAGAGAGATAAAGTATGCTACCTACTTTTGAATTCTGCAAAGAATTAAGAACAATGTCTTGCTTAGATTTCACAGTTAATGTGTACATAGAAACAGTAGAACCCTACCATCAAACAATAGATGTTTTCTAAATAGTAAACATTTTGATAGAATTTTAGATAGGCTTTGTAAAAATTAACCAAACTCTAAAACTCTCAATAATGCTAATAATCACTTCTAAATTACTATAACTTACTGGGGGGAAAAGGTTAAATCCTAAAAAATTACACTAAAAAGAAGCAAACAATACCACACTAAACACTGTTAACAAATGAATTCTAAACCAATGGAACCAACAAAGCAAGTTATAAAACAATCTCTATCCCCTCACCCCCAATCTCACCTAAAATTCAGGGATACTACAACAGAAACACAGGATCGCTTTCAACCTCTCAAAGACAATTATTCGGCAGGCATTACACCAAATCTAACAATACACGGTCTAAGTATTTTTTTTTCTTCCAGCCACTACTGCTGTTCTTATGATGTCAAGACACTGTCCAGAACACCTGAGACACTTGAAATCTGGAATGTAGAATCCAATGCCCTTCTAATCCATCCTTACATTTCAGGAAAATAGCATTCTCTAGTCTCAATTAGACACTTTCTTCCTTAGACTTAAGCATAATACTTGATATCCATATTGTTTAAAACAAATATAATCTGGGGCGCCTGGGTGGCTCAGTCGGTTAAGCGTCTGGCTTTGGCTCAGGTCATGATCTTACGGTTCATGGGTTCGAGTCCCCCATTGGACTCTGTGCTGATGGCTCAGAGCCTGGAGCCTGCTTCGGATTCTGTGTCTCCCTCTCCTTCTGACTCTCCCCTGCTCTCACTGTCTCTGTCTCTCAAAAAAATAAATTAAAAAAAAAACATTAATTAAATAAATAAAATATAATTTGTATTAGATTACAGAACCCTCCCCCTCCATGTCTTTTCCTTACATTCTTTTTCTTGTCAACCTTCTTTCTAGTCTTCTTGAAAGAAAAAAAAAAAAAAACCCAAAACATATCTATGGGTCAGTATGGAGCTTATTTAAGAGCTTGATGGCATCTATCTTAAATGTTTCTATAACTAACATTTTTAAGTAACTATCTTTCCTTTTACACATCACCTTCCTCTAAATTATGACAGCTTTATAACATAAGTAGAACGTGTGCTGTTATATTTACTTTATTTTATTATTATTTTTTAACATCTATTTTGAGAGAGAGAGAGGAAGTGAGCACAGCATGCAAGCTGGGGAGGGGCAGAGAGACAGAGAAACCCAAGCAGGCTCCACACTGTCAGTGCAGAGCCCAATGCGGGACTCAAACCCACAATCCATGAGATCGTGACCAGAGCAAAAATCAAGAGTCAGACATTTAACTGACTCAGCCATCCAGGCACCCCTCTATTCATTTTAAATAGGATTTGAACAACATGGGTCTACTTATACATAATTCTTTTAGGATCCAGTGCAGTACTAGAAGTGTATTTCCTCTTCTTTCCGATTTTCTTAATGACATGTTCTTTTCTCTAGCTTAGCTTAGAATAAGAATACAGTACATGATATATAACACAAACAAAAATGCTTTAATCAACTGTTTATTTTACCAGTAAGATTTTCTATCAACAGAAGGTTATTAGTAGGTATATTTGGGGAGAGTCAAAAATTATACATGGATTTTTGACTGCACAGGGGGATAGTGACCCTAACCCCTGTGTTGTTCAAGAATCAACTATAAAAGGAAATTGGGGTAAGTTCAAGAAATAAAGTAACTTCCCCAAAGTGAGGTGCAGACAATGGCAGGCTTAATCTAGAATTAAAGACTCTTGACTTCTATCCAGTTCAATGCTATTTCTCTTACGATACATACCTCTTCTACCAAAAGGGTAGAATGTCTCTCAGGTCACAAAGATTCTATACTTCAAAATTAATGTATGTAACCTTCTGATGAAGCTCTAAATAAAGTATCATCTTTCCTACGTACGGTACACCAATCAAGAGATACAACCAATAAGCATATCTTGAGAAAATATCCACTAATAAAGTGAGTGTAGCTTTCCCTGCTCCAAGAGAGAACTTCTGAATGGTAACTGAACAGTGCCAGTTCAAGATGCCAACTCTCAGATTCCCAAACCACAGTATTTTGTTTGACCTTCTATGACCATTTAGTCAGCAGGAAAATCAAAGTGATGGATTTTAAAATTCCTCTTCCTTCTCTTCCTAGACCAATGGTTCTAAGTGTGATTTCCAGAGGAGCAACAGCAACAGCAAATCACCTGGAAATCTGTTAGAAATGTAAACTCTCAGGCCTCACCCAGACCTACTGCATCATAAGCTTGTTTGGGGGGAGGGGGTGGGCAGCAATCTGTATTTTAACAAACCCTGCAGTTAATTCTCATGTCCACCAAAGTCTGAGAACGTCTATCCTAGACTATCAATGCTTTGAAATATTTGCATCTGTTTGTATATGTACATAGCTCTTTACAACTTGTCATTTCACAAATGTCTTCTCCATATTAAATTAATTGGATTGCTTAAATAGATTTTTAATGACTAAAATAATATATATATATACACACACACATACATATATATATTTAAAATGACAAGTTTCATTTTGTCCTGTTCAGTGTTCCATGAGTTTTGGCTCATGCAGAACTAGCATAAAGTTTAAATACAAATTGCTATAATTTAACAGCCTTAACTATCACATTTCACTGACTCCATATCTTTAAATTTTTCATCTAAGGGGCTGCGTGGGTGGCTTAATCAGTTAAGTGTCTGACTCTTGGTTTTGACTCAGGTTAGGATGTCAGTTTTTGGGTAGGAGCCTCATAATCAGGCTCTGTGCTGACAGCACGAAGCCTGCTTGGGATTCTCTCTGTCCCTTCCCTCTTTGCGTGTGTGCACTTTCTCTCTCAAAATTAATAAACATAGAAAAAATTTTTAAAAATCTTTTGTCTTTCTCATACCAAAATAATAGTTTCTACTGGTTGCATTGTGAAGCTAAGTGCCAGCACGTACAGGTTTTGCATTACTTTTTCTTTCCTCTTTGTCTGGTAACAAATGAAAGTGAGAATGCTAGGAGTTGTTAAAAGATAGTAAATGAATTCTTTGTCTCATTCTGCACTGACGTACTGAATTCACATTTCCCAAAGGAGAAAGAGGATCTATTCAAAAGGAAATAAGGGTTACAGTATATATTACAAATGTTGAAGGAATCAGGATGTATGAATTCCAAGGTCAGGTGGCTTACTCTTAAGAATTCTAGATGATGTAGTAAGAAAGGAAAACATCGAAGGCTAGATGATAATCTAGGACACACAGTACATATTTCAACAAGCCTACAGCTGCATTAAACAAAGATGTGCCTACTTGTTTGAAGTCAGAATTTGGCAATTAGTAACCTATCTAAAACTTTTCACAAATAGATGGTGAAATGGAAGAATGTCAGAACTTAGATTTTAGGAAACATATGTAGGAAAAATTTTTTAAATCACAATTTTAAAATCAGCATTTGATGTTAAAAATATAAAGTTACTTATAATATTGTTGTTTTAAGGCGAAAATAGAAAAGGGGTGGGGGGCACAGCCCCAAAGTTGAAACTAAAATGTCTGAATTACGGGGATATCCGTAGACATTTTAGCCAGACAACAGTAAGGTTTTCAAACAGACAGATAACCTGTCAGGTCAATAAGAACAGTATGCAGCAGGAGCCACTTCAGTGGACTGAGACTAGATTGGAGGCAAATGCCAAGGGCAGCCCATTTTTTTTTTTAAGTTCCAACTGAGAATGACTAAATTGGAAGTCGACAGGAAGGATGAAAAAAATTTTTTAGAAACTTTTATAAAAACCTGCTTGATTTAACACAGTTTGTCCTTATACCCCAAATGCAAAGAATAAATGAAAAGGCTCTAAAATGGTATTAAAAGAGAAGAAAACACCCAGGAGAAATGATCAAGATCAAAACTCTAGCCCTTAATAAATGGTATTAAAAGAGAAGAAAACACCCAGGAGAAATGATCAAGATCAAAACTCTAGTCCTTAACGGTTGAAACCACCATAGATTATAAAATTATGTATGAAGGGGATTCGAGTTATCTAATATTTATATGACAAATATCATTGCTGAAACATTTCTCAGGATCAATAAAGCCTACAACTTCTCTAAATAGTTCTTTGGACTTCTGCATGCATAAGGTATTCTCCTTAATCTACTTCCTATGACTAGTTTGGAAGGTAGCTAGTTAACCTGGAAAAAGAAAACAAACAAATCTTAAATTGAGCAACTGAAAGGAATCCATGCTAGTTTTCAAAGCCGAACAAAGAAAATGTCCCAGACAGCCCAAATACTAAATAATCACAAATGAAAGCTTATAGTTTATAACAGTGTGATAATAATTAGCATATCTCAAGTGATAACCTTACAAATTACCATACAAGACAACAGGTCAACTACATTAAGACAGACTCAATGACTTTTGCAACCAAACACAATATGGTATCCCTGTGAGTTTGATTCTAAACTAGAGCCCCTTAGAATATTAAATTTATTAAAAGCTCTAGGGGGCAGAGGAAATGGCAAAAAATGACAATATTGTAGTTTCATCAAACATTTGCAACTACTACAAAGTGACTCTGTGTTTGGAATGAAGCCAGTGTATTTGGTCTTTTTTTTTTTTTTTTAATTGAAAGATTTAGGATAACAAGCAACTAGAAAATTTTCAAATTATTTTGGAAAGAAATTATACAGTCCTTTAAATCTTGCTAGGAAAAAAATAAATGGAGGTGCAAAGAGGGAAAAAACAGGTTTGTTACCACCTGCTCTCAGTAAGAGAGGAACTTTTTTTTGCACATTTACTTTTACAATTTTCTTTGAAAAATACTGTCCACCTATTCATCCCTCAGGGAACAATTAAACACAATATTAAAAGAAAAACCAACCAAACAAAACCATCCCATACAAACCTGAAGGAAAAAATCAATCGACCCAGATGATGTTAATGAAGGTTTATGAAAAAGGAAAAGATAAGATTTTTAAAGATAAAAGAGCAAGCTTACTGATATGTATTTTCCCCAAAGTGGGTGGAATTAGAAGTAAGATAAGCATCTAATCGGTCCTTAATTAAAACAAAGAGGAATGTCTGTTTCAGAACAAAAGGTTGTCCACCCCCAAATAACCTATGAAGCCAGGCTTGTTTAAAGAGGGTAATGGGTATAGTTCTCATACTTATTTTTTTGGATAACATCTTTAGATAAATTTTCTACTGAACAGAAATGAGTATGAGAAGTGTTCTATTGTTGAAATGAAATGTTTCTGGCTTCAATCCTTTCTAATGTTCTCCCTTTCCAGTTCTCCTCATCTCAATCCAGAAACCTCTCCATCCAGAGTTCATGCATTTTCCTTCTCTATTTTAGTGAAAACATACCACATTGATTGTAAGAATCTTACTAGATTTCCATTTGTTTTGCCTCAGCTCCTACATTAATCCAAACAATAAGGGCCTTGAAAACCTTCATAAATAACCCACTGCTGCTGGCACCTAGGAGCCTAGTGCTGCAATGTTAAGCAACAACAAATTTCATAGTTCAAGAGGCACAGTTAAGGAAAAAGGTTGCTCAGGAAATCACTCTTATTTAGCACAAAGATCCTTAAAAATTGCATGAAATCAGTCAAGTAACTATAGAAACCAATTTCTTCAGCTCCATATCACACGTCTCACACCTCAATTGTCTTTATTATCATCTGCTGTCAGATCCTTAATCAGAAATATGAACAGGCTTGATGATTTATTCAGCAGGGAAAAGAATCTGTAGGTCAAGTGAAAAATTTCACACACACACCCAAACACACATCACATCTTCAACCTTAGGTACTTTCATTTCCTTCTGTTCTCAGCAGCTCTGGGGGCAACTCCAGTGAGATCCAATATTAAGGCTCAATTAAAATAAGCTCCAATTAGTGGAGCTTTTTTCTCTGGGGCTAGAAAAGTCAGGAAATGGATATTGGGAAATGTAAAAAGTCAGCTACTGAGAGGAGGCTGCAGACATAAATGAACTTATTTGTTGATTTCTACAGTTGCTATGCAGAGGCCTCTGGGAGTAAAAGCTTAACCAGTCTAAGCTATAAACTAAAACCCCTGCAGCTAAACATGAACTGTGTGAAACAAGGGCTCCATTCCAGAACAGAAAACTGCTGGGCCCAGAAAATTAAAAGCCAGAGGCGTTTTCCATTTAAAACTAAATCCCAGTACCACCTCCCAGCCAAAGAATTATAAGCAGTATCAGATTTACAAAACGAACAATTACCCTGGAAAAATGTAGCCTATTGTACAGTCCCAGATGCTAAATCTCAGAAGTTTCTTTCTTTCTTTCTTTTTTTTTTTAATCCCACATTATATTCCTCCAAGTACACCGCTGTAGTTTACAAAGAGCCATTTCTAGACAGGCCTAAGCCTTGAAAATAAATTTTAAAAAGAGAGCACATAACTCATTGACCTCATTTGAAGTACTGCCCTTGCCTTGAGCAGTTCCTGTCCTTCCCCAAGGCTTCTGCAAATGGTATGCAACAGCAAAATAAACCCTGACCTAATTGCCAGGAGAGAGCTGCCAACCTTCCCTCCAACACAAAGACAAGCATGGTAACTTGAAAGTCCTACCTCTTTGGCTTTCTGCTTTAATCTCAGCTGTTCTGGATCTTCTTTATTGGAACGACTCTATCAAAGGAAAAGAAAATTTTAATAGAAATTACTAGCATCTAAACACCACAGTTGCCGTTAAATATTTAATAAATGACAATTTTCTCTTGTGATTGAAAACCTTAGCTCCAGGGGAAAATGCCTCAATCCAGTCTGGTGTACTCCCTCCGTTCCGCCCCCTCCCTCCCATCATCTGGGCCGGCTGCTGCAGCTCTAGCCCCGAGGAAGCTCATACTGAAAATGATGCTAACGAGGTCAGTCAGGTCCAGTTGAGGCATGACGCTGTTCTTGTTAGAACACTAAAACCTAAAAAACGGATGGTACAGATGAAGGAAAAGAAAAGAAGGATAATTGTTGGCTCGAATGAAGGAAAGCAATCAACACTGGCTAATCTTCAGGTGAAGCCATTTTGGAAAAATATATGGTATTTCAAGGACTATTAAAATCAAGAATCTCACTGGGTAATGTATGAAATTGTTGAATCGCTATTCTGTATGCCTGAAACTAATATAACACTGCATGCTAATTAACTAGAATTAAAATAGAAACTTAAAAATAAATAAAATGAAATCAGGAACCTGACGGATCTTGAACCAAATCACTCTCTTTAAAAGCAGAATTTTAAAAAATTAAGTAGGAAACATACCCCAATGTTTTCATCAGGGCATCTTGTCATCTCTGGGTCCTCCACAGCACTTACTTGAATGTTGTGCACAATTAAATATTTATAAAATATTTAATAAATGTTCATTAAATATTGCTTTCCATACTGATTCAGTTCAACATCCCAAAAAAGAACAATCTTACAGGATCGCTGTAAGGAGAACACTACATTCTATATGCAATACAATGATGAAACAAAGAGTAAGGAACTTCATTTCTGAAACTATGAACATTTGTCCACTGAAAAATATGCAGAGGAGTATTCTCTTTTCTCTTTCTAACAAAGTTATCTAACTCCTTATAAATCAGTATTCTATAAAATGTAACATCAGCTACCTAAAGGAAGCTAACAAAATAGAATCTAATGGTATTTTCTTACTTACTAAACTTACTTGATACATTTTACTGATTTATCAGTATGTTTGTTAAGGAAAGAAAGAAACCATTTATTTTTAAAAGTGCCTTGTGATCTTAAACATCTTAGTTAAATACCTATATAAGACTCCACCAAAAGCTAGTAATTTTTTTCTTCATTTTGTCCCCTATCAAACTTTTTTTTTTTTTTTTAGTGATTCTGTAGTTTTTGAGAGACGAGACAGAGCATGAGCAGGAGTGGGGCAGAGAGAGACGGGAGGAACAAAAGAATCTGAAGCAGGCTCCAGGCTCCGAGCTGTCAGCACAGAACCCACTAAGGGGCCTGAACCCATGCACTATGAGATCATGACCTGAGCTGAAGTCAGATGCCCAACCGACTTGGCCACCCAGGTACCCTGTCCCCTATCTATTAAAACAACTTCACTTCAGCCCAAACTAAGATAAAGCCCTTTATTATTCCATCTTTATTAATTAGGAGACAAGCAGTATGTATACATATGCACTTACATAAAAAATGTGTATGTACATATATATGTGTATATATATTCGTAAGTATATAAGTTTTGCTCCAGTATGAAACAGGCACATTTGAGTATCAAATATTTATCAGTCACCCAGTATTTATTGATTATTCATAGTATAAATTCTACTCTATGTGCCTATTCTGAGCCTGGAGATATAGAAATGATATAAAAAAAGATGAAATCCCTGCTTTTGAAAGACTTATATTTTAAGAAGAGAAAAATAATAAAACAATAAATTTTATAGAAATTAAACACAGTTGTGATATATAAAGCACTTATGATGGGGAAAATTAAAAAACAATTTCTGAGAGTGGTAAGATATAGTAAAGAAAATAAAATTTGGGGCACCTGCACAGCTCAGTCAGGTGGGTATCCAACTCTTGATCTTGGCTTGCGTCATGATCCCAGAGTCATGGGGTCAAGCCCTGCAACGGGCTCTGCACTGAGCATGGAGCCTGCTTGAGGTTCTCTCTCTCTCAAATAAAAATAAAAGTAAATAAAAAAATAAAACATGTAATAGAAAGAGAGAAAGGAGTGTGTGTGGGGGGAGGGGGGGTGATGGTGGTACTTCTTTATCTAGGAAGGGAAAAAAGAAAAGACATCTGAAAAAAATGACATTTGAGTAGAGATCTGAATGACAAGAAGGAGGTGGCCATGCAAAGATCAGGGGAAGAATATGCCAGGCAAAGGCAGAGTCATTGAAAAACCCTTAAAATGGGAACAAGCTTGGTGAAAATGGGGGAAAAGGGGTGCCTGGATGGCTGAGTCAGTTGACTCATCCAACTCTTGATTTTGGCTCAGGTCATGATCTCACAGTCATGAGCTCCATGTCAGCCTTGGGACTGACAGTATAGAGCCTACTTGAGATTCCTTCTCTCCCTCTCTCTGCCCCTCCCCTACTCAAATGCTCATACATGTGTGCTCTCTCCAAATAAATAAATAAATTTAAAAAAAAGTTAAGTGAAGAAAGAAGCCCAGGTAGCTGGAACATAGAGAAATATTGAAAGAGATAAGGTTGAAGAGCACGCAGGCCATGATAAGGAGTTGAGGTTTAATTCTAGTTATAAGAAAAAACCACTAAAGGGCTTGGAGCACAGGAACGAGATGCCACTGACACAACACCTTAGAAAGATCGCTCCGGCTGCTTCCAGTGGACACAGAACTGTAGGGACCCAAGATCAAAGGCACAGGCACACAGAACAATGTAGGAGACTGTTCTAAAACAACCACTGTTTTATTTTATTTTTTTAATTAATTGATTGATTGATTGATTGATTGAGAGAGAGAGAGACAGACAGAGATCGGGGGGGGGGGGGAGAATCCTAAGCAGGCTCTGTGCTGCCAGAGCAGAGCCTGATATGGGGCTTGAACCCACAAAACTGTGAGATCATGACCTGAGCCGAAACCAAGAGTTGGACTTTCAACCAACTGAGCCACCTAGGTGCCCCTTAAACAACCATTATTTTAGAAAAGATAAGGGCAGCTTGGACTAGTGTCATAATAGAGAAGATGATGATAAATGATCAGACTGAAATATATTTGAGGCAGATTTATTGATGGACTGGATATAGAGTATGAAGTAAAGAGACAGAATTAAGGATGATTTCTTAAGATTCTAGTCGAAGCAATTGGAAGGATAAGAATTCCAACTTTCTGAGATGATAAAGACCAAAGCATATGTAGGACATAGGAACTCAACTTTCAGGTTTAAATGCCTAATTAGCTAAGATGTACACTCGGCACCCTCAAAGAAGGTCAGCATGACTGGAGCAAAACAAGTGAAGACGGGAGGGATAGGAGATGAGCTCAGAGAGGTTAGGTGGGTACTTTTTAAAATCTGGTAAGAAGTTTGGATTTTATTTTAAATGCAAGAGGAAGTCACTGAAGCTTTTAAGTAACAAAAACACACATGATTTGTTATGAAAACACTATTCTGACAAGAGTATGAAAAATGGATTGTAGAAGTAAAATAAGATAAGTTAGGAGACATTACAAAAGTCCAAGTGAAAGATGACTTAGACCAGAGTGGTGACACTGGTGATGAAGAGAAGATGAAGAATACACTTGGGAAACAGAACAGGAAGTGAACTGGATGTAGGGAGAGGAAAAGGAGTTTAAGATAACTCCTAAGTTTTCTCGCTTGCACACTGGAACAAACAATTGTGTCATTTACTAAGTTTAGGAAAACCTATTAAGAGTAAAAGCTATTGAGTGGGGAGGAAAATCAGAAAACCTGGAATACTCCAATATTCAGAAGTCTGGGAAAGGAAGGAAAACCACATGAGAGTCTGTAACATATAACCAATAATACCTAAATAAGTATTTAACAGCTTATGACTCTGTTTACAACACAGTAATTGGAAATAAAATACGAATAAGCCACCTCATCACATTGATTGTGTGCTTGCTTATAATACTGACAGCTCAAGGAAGAGCATCTCCCTGTCCCAGCTGTCCTTCCCAGTTCAAGAGGGGTCAGCATGGGGGCTGAGACTGTGCGGCAGTAAGAAGCACCACTTCCTCGTGGGGGATGAGGCACATGAAGTTACAGACCAGTGGCTAAGAATGTGGGATGATGAAGGGCTGGGAAGAATGACCAAGGCATGGGCCAGCGGGCATGGCTACTAATTACAAGGCAGGGGAAATAGTGGTAGCAGATAGAGGAAGTAGCCAGTATGGCTGTTTTGGAGATTAGTTACACTGAGTAAATAATAAACTGAGGACATATGTAAATATATTAAGGATAACAAGAGTCTAGTACCTAACTATGGGGAAAGTATTTATAGACATGGAAAGGTCTAGACTAGAAAAAGTCCTAAGATATTGGAGTTGGATATAAACTTTGGGTTTTAGAATACACACACACAGAGAAATAGTTACAAATGTACGTTTGTGTATATATAAATACATGTGTATATACATATACACCATACATATAGTTCCTAGATCTGTCCATTTAACAAAGCCTACATGTAATGACACCCCGTTATCACACTGTAAGCTCTACTCTTGGTTTCTGGATAACATCCTCAACTAAAAATATGAAGGGTTCTTTGGGGGAAATGGCTGATTCCAGAGCTGAGGAAGATCAAGCAAAAGCTGGGCCTGGAACATATTGTGCCAGAAAGTAAAGACAAGCTCAGTGAATGATGGGAAATATGAATAACAAACAGAAGCACCACCTGGAGGGTCTCCCACTCAAAAGGAATTTGAGCATCAAAATAAATAAGAATAGTAATGAATTACAACAAGTTGAATCACACAGAAATCCAAGAGCCCGTATTGATATCAATGAATGCATGCCTGGATGAATGAATAAAAGAGAAAGGAAAGCTCTTCCACATAATAGAGTGCTAATAAATGTAGAAGAGAATGAGAATTTTAAAATCACCATTTGAGCATTTACAAGTTGTGCCCATCATAGAAGTGACTGATTCAGGTGGACACCATCTATGGTTGCTCCTGGATACACGGAGGTTTGATGAGGAAGAGGATGTTGATATAATCCTGGAATATCTTCCCATGAAAAACTGATTACAAAGGGGAAAGTCGCAAATTTAAAATGGAGAGAATTGGTAGGCACCCACACAACTAGGTGATCAAGGCTGCCTTTTGATATAATCAGCTGGGAAGAACATATGTATTCCTGCCAAGAATTCATGACCTAAGACATGAGGAAATATCAGATGAACCCAGGAATCATTAGTCACCCTATAGATGGTAAGGCCTGTACTCTTGCAACTTGTCAAAGACATGAGGTTTGAAAAAGTCAGAAATCTAACTGAAGGAGTCTGAAAAAGAGAGGAGAACCGAATGAAACACATATTGCTGAATGGAAAAATAAACCATGGAGGAAAAGGAGAATGAGCTGAGCAGCTGGTAAAATCTGAATGGGGTCTGTGGATTACATGGCAGTGTTTTATTGTTCACACTCTGACTTGGTGGATTATATAGCAGAACGTCCTGTTTTCACAAATACATGCCACAATGTTTAGGAGTGAGGGGACATCAAGGCCCAAGCCTGCTTTTCAAAATTTTCAGAGAAAGTCTAATTAGAGATGATAATGGCACTACTTGTAAATATAAAAAAAAAACCACCTCTGATTTCAAAGAAAGAAGAACAAAGGGATGAAAGAGAATAATGATATTGTGTGTGTGTGTGTGTGTGTGTGTGTAGAAAGGATGGATATGAAGAAAATGCAGCAAAATGTTAAAAATGGGGACATCTGAGAAAAGGAGAGGAGGATTCTTTGTACAGTTCAACAACTTTCCTATTAAATATGAAATACTTCAAAATAAATTAATTTTTAAAAAAGTGATTCATATGTGATTAGGAAAAAACACTCTGATAGGGGAGACTGCCAATAACATTACATATTAAAACTAAGGTGTATAAAACAAAAAATAAGGCTAGTGACTACTTGCAAAGGCCCTAGGCCTATGAAGAAATGTGAAGCAACAAAATGCAAACCACAGGAGAACCAGCTTTCACTTCCATCTGACACTAACAGTCCAGGAAAATGTTTCAATAAAGACAGGAAATAAATATAGTTATATATTTATAAGATTAATATTTTTCTTCTTGTCTCTTCTTTACTCTCTAACCCATTTCTGCCCATCCTATATTTTTGTTCTATATCATGTTAATTAATCCTAATTTTACCCATAAATTTCCAAATCTTCCTCTCTCAAATTCAACTTGGCACATATCAAATTATATCCCTAAAAAGACCTTGAACATTTCTTAAAAACATTTTTACTTAATGGTAGTAGGTATAATCCTAGGCACACAGGAATTGAGAATGAGGAGATAAAAGATTATCTCTCATTAAATTAGCTGAAAGTCACTGTATCACACTATCCTGGCTGTGAGAGATTTTATTAGTAATTTCATTTCAAGAAATCCTTCAGAGAAATCTAAAAGCCTAATAAAAATAAGACAGTCAACCAACAATAAAACCCATTCTGGCCTCCTTGCCAGGCCACGTTCAATCATAAATCATGCAGGCTCCTACCTTGGCTACCCTAAGTAGCATTTCTCTTTCTTCTAAATCCTTTCTCTGCTTCTCCAATTGATCTAGCTTTTCAAGAAATTTGAGCTGTGATCTGGTATCACTAGACAGGATGTAATTTTCACTTGCCTAGAAAAAAGAAAAATAGGTTCATGATGATCCTAGGCTAAACATTCTACATGAGGTATCATAAATCAGCTAAAGACAATAATACCAACATATATATGGAGCTAAAATTTCAAGATGTAATATTTGTAATTCTGATAATACAAACAACAAAAAAGACCTTAGTCATCTTTAAAAGTTGAGAGGCAATTAAGCATTCAAATTTCAGAGCATTCCTAGTAAACTTCAAAGGGGAAAAAAAAAGGATTAAGCCAAGCAAATCCTAACAATAGGAAGTAGAAAGCAACATACTATGTATGTATGTTCAATCTAAAATCTTTTTAGTTAAATTGTTGTCCATCTCTGCAGACCTTAATATGATTAATTAAATCTCAGGCCTGTGAAAGACAAAAACAAACCAACCAACCAACCAAACAAACAAACAAACAAAAAAATCACTTCACTAAAAAAATACATCAAAGATGAAAGTTACCACCCCCATTTCCATTGCTGGATTGGTCTAACCTTGACAAGTGAGTACAATTTCAATCAAAATAGAACATAAGATGAAATGGCAAACATTTAATATCCTAAACCTTGTTTTAAGGATTCCTTTAAGCTATGAACTTGGGCAGAAACTAAAGTCAAAGAAATTAAGTAGACAATTTATAAATGAGAGCAGTAACAGAGAAGTATAATTATTTGTCTTCATTTGCTCCATAAAATGATAAAATTTACACTGCTTTATTTATTCTGATTTTATACGGTATAAGACAGTGCTTTCTTATCTAAACATTTAAAAAATTTTCTTCATCTGATATGACCTATCTTTCTTTTTTTTTTTTTTACATTTATTTATTTTTGAGAGACAGAGACAGAGCACATGTGGGGAAAGGGGCAGAGAGAGAATGAGACACAGAATCTGAAGCAGCTTCCAGGCCTGACATGGGGCTTGAACTCACAAACTGAGATCATGACCTGAGCCAAAGTTGGACGCTTAACAAACCGAGCCACCAAGGCACCTCCCTCCTATCTTTCTAATACACATAAGATGGGGATTGGTGGTTGGGGGGTAGGGGATGGACGATCTACCCAATCAGCATTTAAGATATTCTGCCATCTAGTCATCTCAGTAAATCAGACACCCAAAATATGGGATGGAGTCTGGGGGAGACTGGGTAACAGGAAAACTGAAAGTTGTTAAACATTCAGTCCAAGAGTCAGTGCCTGGCTTGGAAATCATAGGTATAGCACCAATCCCATCTCTGTTTTATCCTATGCTTATGGCTGATTCAACTAACCGGGACCAAGAGATTTCATATGCCCAAGATTCTTTCTAAATTAAATTTTTATTGTTGGTATTTAACTAGATCAAAAGAGTATTACGTAATATAACGAACAAGGATGTATTAGTGCTACTTATTTTAGTTCATGTTTAATACAAAACAAATTCTCAAATGCTTTTAAAGTTAAATATATAGGATAGAATATGGAATACATTATAGGCCAACCATGAGGCATAAACATAATAACCAGTGGTTCCTTAAATACTTCATCTTTACCATTTTTGTGCTCAGATACTCTGGAGACAGTTTACTGACAGAATTTAATTTTAAAAGGACAACAAACACTAAATTAAAAAGGAACACAGACGTTCTAAAATTTAACCCAATCTCATCCCCATGCTAAGACCCCTTCTTCTCCTCTCAACTTAGATACAACTGTCTCTGGCTTAATGCATCCTTCCTTTATTCTTATAGATGCTAATAAGCAAATGAATGTGTCCCTATTCCTATTGATTCCTCAAACTTACTTAAACAACAGTAACCCCATCTTACCAGATTGCTTCCTGTCTACCACACTCACCTAAGGGAAGTCTTTATGTCTTTATGTTTGCTGAATAGGGTGGTTTAACAATGAAAATATAAGAACTCAGACCAAATGATAACACCATCAAGCAAATCCCTTCAAAGGAAGCACTACAGCCCCTTTCAACTAGAAAATGCTGACGCTTCTCCACGACCACTGGTGTGCAGACTAATATACCTTTGGTGGGAAAACACCTGGCAGCAAGATCAAAAGCTTTGCATCACATGTGTCACTTTCTACTTCTTTACTTAAATCTCAGTTTATGGGCTATGATTAATTAGATAATTATAACTAAACATGTGAAAGATTACCAAAAGTAGATGGATGTTAAATGAAAAGAGATGGTAGGATTTTGCTTTTAATAAAAGCTCGTTTTTGTGAAATTCATAAGGTAAAATTTCCCACACTATACAGATAAAAATAAATCCTATCAGGGATGAACTAAAATATAAGGACAGAGCTAAATCTATGACACAATGATTATTGTAAGATCAAAGTCTACAAAACAAATATAATTTTGAACCAGATCCAAATATAACTAAATGTTTATTGCTTCTGTTTAAAGAAGGATAATAATGTAGCTACAAATTCAGACAGTGGCATTAGTTGCATTAAGTAATGAGTGTGGGGAAAGGCAGGCAGAGGAAATCAGTTAGGTTAAGGTTAAGAAAGTGTTAACTTTAAGCTAAGTTACTGAGGTTGCAGGTGGGGTAGATATCCATTTTGCCTCAGGCAACAAAATCCTTAGAACATATGCTATTAATATACAACAGAAGAATTCCATCTAAAGACTGGAACACAGGACAGTGACTTAGATGACAAAGTAATAAACATTACTTGGAAATATTCTATTTCATACTCAATTATACAGTTATGTTTTATCTAGAAACTGCCCACTGTAAATAAAAGTGCACTCATACATCTCTGAAACAGTTTGGTGACTGACATGAGAATAGGGGATAATCCAAGTTTGACAAATTTGGAAGACTTTTAAAAGTTACAGTAAAAAGCCAAAAAAGGAAGGCTATTTTCTCTATATCCCAATATTGAAGGTAAACTGATATCAGGTCAAACTAGATTATTACAAATTTAGGATGTTAATTGTAATCCCCAAGGTAACCACCAATAAAATATCTAAAAAATATATGAACAGGAAATGAGAAGGGCATCAAAATAGTACACAACAAAAATCAAACCAAAGAGGCAGTAACAACAGATGAGGGATTAAAAAAAATACAATGCATACCGAAAAATAGTGAACTATCACAAGGTCCTCCTTATCAGTAATCACTTTAAATGTAAATGGATTAAACTCCCCAATCAAACCAACATGATCCAAGTAACAAGTTGCCTTACAAAAGAGATTCACTTTAGGTGAAAGCACATGAACAAACCGAAAGCAAAAAGATGGAAAAAAATACTTCATGCAGATAATAACCAAAGAAAGCAGGGGTGGCTATATCAGGTAAGATGAACTTTAAGTCAACAATTGTTAAAAGACATAAACAAGGACATGACATGCTTTGTTGACAAAAGATTCAATTATCAAGAAGATATATATACTAGACAACAGAGCCCCGATTATATGAAGCAAATGTTGACAGAACTAGAAAGAGAAATACAGGTCTACAATAACAATGTAAGTCTTCAAAACCTCCCTTTCAATAATGGGTAGAATACCTAGACAAAGATCAGAAAAGAAATAAAGGACTTAACATTATAAACCAACTAGATCTACCAGATTTATGAATAGTCCCCCCAACAACAACAGAATACACACTCTGCTCAAGTGCGCATCAAATATTCTCTAAGATAGATCTTATGTTAGGCCACAAAGCAAGCCTAAATAAATTTTAAAAGATTGAATCACACAATCTGCCCATATGGAATGAAGATAGAAATCAACAATAAAAGAGAAACTGGAAGTTTCACAAATATGTGGAAACTAAACAACATATTCTCAAACAACCATCTGATCAAAGATATCTCAAAGGAAATTAGAAAATACTTAGAGATAAATGAAAACAAAAGCATAATGTTTCAACACTTACAGAATGCAGCGAAAGCAGTGCTCAGAGGGAAATTTATAGCAATAAATGCCCACATTAAAAAAGGAAGATCTCAAACCAGTAACCTACTTTATATTTCAAGGAACTAAAATAAAAAATGAAAGTGGGATCATTACTGCTGACCTTACGGAAATAAAGAGGACTGTAAGAGAATACTATAAACAACTGTATGCTAACAAATTAGGACCAAGAAGAAATGGACAAATTCTAAAAATCCACAAAAAGAAATACCGATAGTGTTTTTTCCTCCACAACTTCTTCTCCACACGATCACATATTTTTAAGTCACTCCAGCAAATTCTCACAAAGATTTATACAACTAAAAATAGTTCTTCCAAAGTTCTAAATAAAGCAGAAAGGAGAGAAAATAGAATGATTCCTCCAGGGAACTTACCAGTAATGTGGTAACTAATATTTCCCTGTGTTCCTTTTAACCAATGGCTAGGACACTGTGACAATGACCATTCTCACAAACTCAAGACCTCATAAGGTTACCCCCATACCATTCTGCACAAAATCTAGCTATTAACATTTCTTGATATAGGAGGAAAAGGTTATCTTTTTCTTTTTCATCTGTCACCACCCAATAAATTCGCTCTCCACCAAAACCATAATGCAAATAAATCAAGTGCTTTCATCTTCATGATGGCAAGTGATTTGGTTCATACCACAGGGGACAAGATAGGCTATCCTTGTATTTAATTTGTTTAAAAAGCAGCCAATAATGATAATGAACGGCACCAGTGTTAGCACTCAATGCAATCATTTAACTTATTAAAAAGGAACAACAGTGCTAGCAGAGTACAGATCACTGAAGAGAATACAGCTATCCAAGATTCCATTCTAACCTGTTCTTCCTAATCAAAAGCTGTAGAAGTCTCAGGCAGAATAGATGCATATCTCAATCTACACTGACAGAAGCTTTGGATACAATTTTAAACTCTATTTGTCATGTAAGCGTATCTAAATCAGGCAAATTAGGAATGAAACCCTGTCTACCAATATGAACTATGTCTTGACCATTTCCTTTACAAAAATATACTTATAATATGAATCCACACCAAAAAAACTATCTTTAACACAACAAAGAGGAAAGAGAAGAGTCTCTATTTCTTTACCAATTTCCTTTACCTTGTATGTTGTCATTCGATGCTGAGCAATTGTAGTCAGTTTTTCTAGAAGGCCTCGTAATCGCTCCTGTGTTGCATGGGAGATCAAGTTTACAGCATCAGAGTTAAGTTCTGTAATGTCATGCTTTTTACCTGTGGAAGCAGAGAAAATCCATTACGTGTTTTAGTAGTGGCTGATAATTGAAATAATTAGCACAGCAGGTATTTTGTTCCCCCTGGAAGTCATACCCATTATGAATAAAGGTTTGGAGATTATGATTTTCCTGGTAAAGTCACAACTTCAAAGATCTTAGACATTACATTAATAAAACCTAGCCTGAAGCCTCAGAAAATATAGACATTGTTTCACTTAGCCTCTAGAATCATTCTCCTTGCAAGGTCATTTATAGGACAAAGTTAATAAGAACACAAATCAAGTCTAGTGTTCAGGGAGGAAAATGGTAACTGCAGAAATTAGTGCCGTATTCTGTTAATTTCAGTAATTAAAAAAATAGAAAATTACATTTTGCCCTGTTTGACACTGTTAACAATTTATGACATTTATTTCAATGAATTCAGATTGTGGGTCTCCGGTACTTCCTTGTCTACAAGACATACCTACACTCCTTTTGTCCATTACTGAACATGCTTATTTTGCACTAACTCATGTTCTGATGAACTGACCTGGTAATTAATTTAATGTTGAAATAGATTCAAAGCCTCATCATTTCACTCCTCCATTTGAGTAATTTCTCTCTCACCATATCTCATTCCATAAATAAACCAAACTTGTATTCTCCTTTCTGCTAACTAGGAAGGAAGATTCAGGAAAACAACTTGGACCACATAATACCCAAAGGCAGAAGCTCATATAGAAATCAATCTTATCAGTATTTAATAATTCCTCAGCTCAGTGAAACCACTGTATCAACAGAAACCTAAATCTAAAGATACAGCCAATTAGGTAGTCTAATTTAAATGAGCTTTTAATAGGAGTATTGTGTTTATTTTTAACAAACATAAGTTTGCTTTAGTATTCTTATCTGAAACATACTCTTACTCCAAGTGTGAATGAGTATAGTAAAATAGCAAAAATAAGCTTTAATTAAAAGCCAACAAATCTTACATTCACTCTTTAACACTATTTCAAAATAAATGTTAAACTTCTAAGTATAGGCTCTAGGTGTGAGGGCTACCTGGCTGTGACATCTGTCACCCCATTGATAGTGAGTGTTGGCTGATCTGGCTGCCAAGGTGCAGTCCCTTTCCTCTCTCCCTGTTCCTTGTGCATCTCTCCCTAAGCCACGTGTTCCCTTAACTGACCATCCTGGAAAGACGAGGGCCATTCTTTGGTCAGGGGTATGCCAAGTAGCTGCGTTCCCCCACTAGAACCTGCAAAGAGGCTTTCCAGGTCCGAAATACAGGCTATCGTAAAGCAGACAGGAGGAAGATATAAAATTATGTGGCTTCTCCTAAGTCAAACCTTCAGAGTGTAGTTCATTGCTATCTAGCAAAACTGAATTCATCACTAATTTTAGATTCAAGCAGGCAAAAAACACTACAAAGTCAAAGTTACTCTACTAAAACTGTCAGCATACATAAATAGGTCTTCTACATAAAGGACACAATTTCAAAATCATCCAATGATTAAAGTTACAAATCAAATATAGGGTAGATAGGGGATGACATGTTAGTTCATGATTAAAGGAAAGAAAATGAACATTTAAAAATATGTACTGTTTTGGAGGGGAACTTCAAAAATCATTTTATATGTATTTATAAAATAGTTTATCCTATATAAAAGAAAAATCCATGTTTTAAAAGTATTAGAAATAAACAAGTGAGATTTGCAGGCAAGCTCAGGGTTTAACAATCAAATGTTCTATCTTCACTACACTGATAACAAAACATAACAAAGTTACTTAGTTACAATATTGCAAAAAAAATCCCACATTTAGGGGTGCCTGGCTAGCTCAGTTGGTTGAGTGTCCCACTCTTGATTTCAGCTCAGATCACGATCCCAGAGTTCTGGGGTTGAGCCCTGTGTCAGGCTCTATACTGAGTGTGTGGAGCCTGCTTAAGATTCTCTTTCTTGGAGTGCCTGGGTGGCTTAGTTGGTTAGGTGTCTGACTTCAGCCCAGGTCATGATCTCACAGTTTGTGGGTTTAATCCCTGCATCAGGCTCTGTGCTGACAGCTCAGAGCCTTGGAGCCTGCTTCAGATTCTGTGTCTCCCTCTCTCTCTGCCCCTCCCCAAATCATGCTCTCTGTCTCAATAATAAATAAACATTAAAAAAAAAAAAAAGATTCTCTCCCTCTCTCTACCGCCCCTCTCCCCCACTTGTACTCTCTAAAATTAAAAAAAAAATAATTCCCTGCTCTGTCTCTCTCTGTATCAAAAATTTTTAAAAAATTTAAAAAAAAACATTAAAAAAATTAATCTCTCTCTGCACCTCCTCCTCTCATGCTCTGTCTCTCTCTGTATCCAAATAAATAAATAAATAAATAAATAAATAAATAATTCCCACTTCTAAATATAACACTCTCTTTAATTCAATGTAATTGATTTAAAAAATCTAGCTGGTGCTTGTAAGACTGTTATGTGATTTTATAGAATGTCTATAATTTAATTTAGATAATTAGCAAAAAAAGAAAAAACATTGGCATGTTTACTATCCTAACATTTAAGTAGAAAAGCCTTCCAAAAGAATTCTCTGGAATCATGGACTATTAAGGAATAGTCCTGGTTCAGATCTGTTCTGTAAAGATGGAATTTTACTATAAATGTAAAACATTCCTAGAAATACATAATTCTACTCACTCTATAGTCTTACTGTTTTTTAAAAAGGCTTAGGTAATTCAAGCTTAGGTAATACAAGTTTTGCAATTTTTTATCCTATTAAGTGACAAATTTGTAATTATTAAGAGCTGAAAATACAAACAGTTGTCCCCAGAACTTTTTAAATTTTTTTTCCCATTTTTTAATTTATTTTTGAAAGACAGAGAGAGACAGCACGAGCAGGGGAGGGTCAGAGAGAGAGGGAGACACAGAATCTGAAGCAGGCTCCAGGCTCTAAGCTAGCTGTCAGCACAGAGCCCGATGCGGGGCTCGAACCCATGAACCGTGAGATCATGACCTGAGCCGAAGCAGAATGCTTAACGGACTGAGCCCCCCCCCTCCCCGCCAACTCTTGAAAACAGAGGCTGACAAACTAAATTTGCTCTCTTTTTGTATGTAAAGTTTGACTGGGATACAGTCTGCCTAGTCATTTACATATTCTCTAAGGCTGCTCTTGCACCATAATAGCAGAGCTGACCAGCTGTGAGGCAAACCACATGGCCCACAAAACGGCAAATATTTACTATCTGGCTCTTTGCAGAAAATAATTGCCCATCCCTCTCCTAAATGATCAAATTGTTCTTTCAATGCCAAAAACTTTCCTATCATATATTCAAAGTTTAAGTCAAATTAGAAATAAATTTTGTTAGGGGATGGAGTGGGAATGAATAAAACTAAGTATCTACTTCTACTCTACCAAACTGTAAAACTAATTTTACAGTTAGTTACATGGAGTCAATAACAGTGAAGTTTCCTAAGCCATCACAGGAGGGTATAATGCCTCTTCCAAAATTAAGGAACTGGCTCCTATACAGTACACAACATTTAGGCAAAGAAGAAATTGAAAAAGTAAGAAAAAGAGGGAAACAGGGCTCAGTCGGTTGGGTGTCTGACTCTTGATTTCAGTTCAGGTCATGATCCCAAGGTCAAAGTCCTACATGGGTCTCAGCTACACAGTGAGCACTGAGTTTGGAGTCCACTTAAGATTTTCTCTCTCTCTCTTTCTTCTTCTCAGTCTTCCCCCTTCCCCCTGTCTTATGCTCTGTCTCTAAAATTAAAAAATAAATAAAAATAAAAATAAAGGAGAGGGAAGAAAGAAGGAAATGGAGAAATAGGCGGGGCAGGGAGAAAAGTCAAACAGAATGCAAGCAAGCAGCAAACATTTTAACATCAGCTCTTCTGAATTCCTAAACTTTTGGACTGCTTATAAATTCTAGTTTTTCATAATAAAAGAAAGATAACAGATACCCAAGTAACATTAGAGATTTAAAAGGGGGGGGCAGGAGCTCATTTCTTTATTATTTTGCAAAACAAATTTAAAATATATAATAGTACTATACTTTGTAGTCCTTAAAAAACCATGGTGGCTCAACTGGTTGAGCATCTGACTTCTGATTTCAGCTCAGGTCATGATCCCAGGGTCATGGGCTGGAACCCACAATGGGCTCCATGCTCAGCATGGAGCCTGCTTAAGATTCTCTCCCTCTGTCCCTCACTCATTCTCTCTCCCTCAATTAAAAAAAAAAGTACCATGGGTATAATAAGAAATCAGAAACCTTCAGATTTTTGTGTCAGGGTCTCAATATAAAATATAAAGATTCTTGAATGCCTGAGTGGCTCAGTTGGTGAAGCATTCAACTTCAGCTCGGGTCATGGTCCTGCGGGTCACGGGATTAAGTCCCACATCAGGCTGTCTGCTGACAGCACAAGGCCTGCTTTGGACCCTCTGTCTCCCTCCCTCTCTCTCTCTCTCTCAAGAATACTTAATAATGATAATGATGATAATAATACAGATTCTTACTAAAGTATACTCAAAGGTCACTAGTACTGACCTCCCAAATTTGATATGGGAGAAGAGACTCTAGGAAGTCTCAGGGTTACGACACAGAAATGAAATAACTCACATGCAATAATCTCTCATTTCTCAGTCAATATGTAGAGAGTGTAATCTCTCACATTACTACAAGTTTGGTATTAAAGAACAAGAAAAAAACCTGTGTGGCTCCAGAACAAAACTGGTACATTCTTTTCCATCTCCTTCTACACACTACAGCCATCTACTATGTGCTAAGGTTCAAGAAAGGAACAGGACAGAAAAAAATTGTAAATCATATATACAAATTCACATAAAAATACATATATCTTTCTCCTTCTAAGAAATATAAATAAAATAACTTCTATGATCTAAACCAGAAACCACAGGTTATGATTTAAGTTACGTTAGTTTTTAAAATGAAATGCTTCTTTCTAGAACACCATGAAATCCTGGTTATTTCCACAGCCTTATTTGAGCTGCAGAGTTCCAGGAATACCCACCTAGGCTTCCCCCTTCGAGAACACTTTCTCTGACAGTCCTCTCAGGTGAACAATCCTAAGTCTGCACTTACCGATGTCTAAAATCCTCTTCTGTAGAGCGCCGATGTAAAGAAAAGGCTCATCTTTACATGACTGAATGAGAGTGCCAACCAATTCAGAGTTTGTTGCTAAGATGCAGGCATTTTCTTCACTGAGGTTGACCCCTGCCATGGAAGCCACATCATTGATGTCATCTTCATCTCTAAGAGGGGAAAAAAAGATAGTTTTTTGGTGGTGATGGTGGTGGTGGGTGATATGTATATGAATGATTTAAGAGAGCAAAGAATTACAGATCTTTCCTTCTAACTAAAGACATTATTTTCTCAATTCATCTAAGCAAGAGAAGTGGAGAATAACTATCTTTCCCTGGAAGTTTTTAAAATTAATTGGTGTGTCTAACCATTAGTGTACATTTAATCAAAAAGATGAATCAGAAGCAACTCTGTCTCCTAGCGTCCATCTCTCTGTCTTTCAATTTAGTCAATGAAATATACCAAAAGGGACTTGGGAGTTAAACTAAGTTATCCACAAATGCCCTAAAATGAAGAGACAAAGAAATGAAAACAGACTTCTTGTTTTTATCCAAGATGATTAAAAGTTCTTCAGATTTCCCCAGTGCACTCTATTGTTCCATTGAGGAGCAGAAGAAATCCCCTGGTCCTGAAGGGTCTATCTATACCCACATAATCTTGAGAAGAAGCTTTCTTGACTAACTATTCTGAAACCAAATGGTTAAAACTAGTTTTGATTTTCTGCCTCAGACTTTTGGTGTGCTCCATCTGTACCAACTGAATTCATTAAACCACATCCTTGAGCAAATGGCTGCAAAGGTCTACATGTAAGATAGAAAATCATACACACACACGCATGCTAACATGACATATATATAAAACACAAAATGTTTGAGCTCCTTGCATTACACCAGCAAAATTAGTTGTTCTTATCTAACAGGACTGCTACATGGCTACAGTTTGAGTGTATCTGTTTAAGGGTAGAGAAGAGAGAAAAGAAATATGAAATTTCCCTCACAGCATCCTTATCACCATATGTAATAACAAGCAGGTTACCGATCATAACTCACCTATCAATGCATAACATAATTTACACAAACATGATTATATAAAAAAGATGTTGCTTCTTTTTATTGCAAGGGCCAAATGGTATATCATGTGGTCTCACGTCAATAGATTTAAATTATGAAACTCCCTGTGGTAATGCATTTGTGCACAGGAAAAGGAAATAAATTATAATTGTCAAGCACTCAAGAAATGAAGGCCTCTGGTGTTCCACTTTAAAAGGCTGAATATTAGGGGTGAGGGGGAAAGAGACCATGCTCAAACATATATGAGAGATTAAAGAAAAAAAACCCAGCTACATAAAAGAAAGCTAGACACAGCAGTTAAAAGTCAAGAGATGAACAAAAGTCTTATAATCTAACAAAGGGAAAAATAAAATGCAATACAAGTAAACTATACAAAAATGCTTAGATTCCACCTTTTCAAATGTCACAGAGGTACTGTCAGAAGTATGAATGCCTACAATTGTTCAAGAATTATTCTGCCACCTACATAAGTGTTTCCAGAAACATCTACACATGTAAACATCTTAAGTGTAAGAATTACAGACACCATAAACCCAAAGATGGACCAAGATCCATATTAAAAAAAATTGTTTTAGTAAAATATATTTTTAAAAACCCCATGTATCAAAGGGCACCTGGCTGGTTCAGAGGTAGATGCAAAGACTCTTGACCTTGGGATTGTGAGTTTGAGCCTCACACTGAGGGTAAAGATTACTTTAAAGTGTAAAAAACAAACAAACAGAAAACCCCATATATCAAGGATGAAAAGACAAGCTACAAACTGGGAGAAAATATTTGCAAAAGGCATCAGATAAAGGACTGTTACCCAAAATACAAAGAGAACTCTTAAAACCCAACAATAAGAAAACCAACCAATTTAAAAAATGGGCCAAAGACCTAACAGATGCCTCACCAAAGATGTACAGATAGATGGCAAAGAAGCATATGGAAAGATGCTCTACATCCTTGTCATCAGAGAAATGTGAATTAAAATGAGATACCACTATACATCTGTTTGAAAAGGCAAAATCCTAAACACTGACATCAAATGCTGATGAGGGTGTGGAGCAACAGGAACTCTTGTTCACTGCTGGTAAGAATGCCAAATGGTACAGTCACCTCAGAAGACAATTTGGTCATTTATTACAGAACTAAACATAGTTTACTGATCCTAAACAATCCAACAACCACACTTCCATTTACCCAAAGGAGTTAAAAACCTATGTCCACACAAAATCTATACACTGATGTTTAGAACAGCTTCAGAGATAACAAACAAAACTTGGAAATAATCAAGATGTCCTTCAGTAGCTAAGTTCATAAATAAACTGGTATATCCAGACAATGGAGTTTTATTAAGTGCTAAAAAAAAAAAAAAAAAAAAAAGAGATGTCACACCATGAAGACACGCAAGGAAACTTAGATGCATATTATTAAGTGAAAAAAACCAACCTGAAAAGGCTATACACTGTATGATATCAACTATATGACATTCTGGAAAAGGCAAACTATGGAGACAATAAAAACAAAAGCAGTTGCCAGAGATTCAGCAGGGAGAGAAAGATGAATAGTCAGAACACAGAAAAGTTTTAGGGCAGTGGAACTACTCTGTATGATACTATAATGTTGGATACACATTATTATACATTTGTTAAAACCCATAGGATGTACTACATGAAGAGCAGACTGTAATGTAAATTCTGGACCTTGACAGCTATAACAAATGGATCACTCTGGTGGGAGATGTTGATGAGAGAGGCTATGCATGTGTGGGCTTAGGGGGGAATTCTCTGTATCTTCCGATCAATTTTGTTGTAAACCTAAAACTGCTTTAATAAACAAAATCTGTTTTTTAAAAAGGCCAACTACATATTAATGAAGAGCTAGTTCACTCTAGAACTGAAACTCAATCAGTGACTTTCCATCTCTAGGACTCAAATTTTTCCTTTAAAAATGAGTAACTTAGATTACGTGTTTTCGAAGGTCCCTCTCAGCCACTTAAAAGAATGAGGCAGTTCTCTTTGACTTGATACAGAACAATTGCCAAGGAGTACTATGAAGTAGGGAAAAAAAAGAGGTAGAGAAGAGACTGTCCCTTGGGAAACACACACACACACACACACACACACACACACACACACACACACATGCACACACGCACGCAGGCGTAACATATCACATATCGCTGGAAAGATACATGAGAAATTCTCTGGACAGGCAACTAGGGGAAGTAGGGATAGGAAAGACTTATTTTATACCACAGTATACTCTTTTCTACCTTTTGAATGTACATGGATTACCCAATAAAAATTATTAATGCTATTTAAAAAATAGTAAATAATCATTTAGGAAAAGAAAACTTGGAAATAGAAAATATGAAGTTTAGACATATAACCTCAATCTTCCTTTAAAAAGAAAATCAGAATTGTTTAAGATAGGGGCACATGGGTGGCTCAGTTGGTTAAGTGTCCAACTTCAGCTCAGGTCATGCTCTCACAGTTCCTGAGTTCAAGCCCTGTGTCAGGCTCTGTGTTGACAGCTTGGAGCCCGGAGCCTGCTTCAGATTCTGTGTCTTCCTCCCTCTCTGCCCCTCCCCTGCTCCCACTGTCTGTCTGTCTCTCTCTCTAAAATAACATAAAAAAAAAAAAGATTTAAGGTATATAAAACAAGGCCTTTACACACATGCACACAACACCAAATGCTTACAATCTCAGATGTTTGCCAGGTACACAGGCAAACTGCAACCTGCTTCCACAGGACAGTTCCTGCATACGCCCTGTTGAAATCTCACACACAGGCTGCAGAGAACAGTACCAGGCATACTTACTACCAGTACTGACTGGTACTTACTACCAGAGTACTAGAAATGAACAGAATGAGGAGACAGTCCCATGTTTTTAAGAATCTTCTTGCCGCCCTCCTCTGAAATATGCAAGGAACTAACTGCCCAATAAGATTTGTTCTTGCCTGCCTTCCCTCCTCCTATTTGGCCCCAAGCTGAACACAGCTCCCTCTAGTACAGCTGTCAGTTGCTATGGTTACAGAGGGCATCAGGAATAGCGGAAGACCCCTACTGAGGGAAGAGGAAAAGGTGCCACAGTAAATAGCACCCAAGCCATTTAACACTTATTCTAAGAAAGGAGGCAGACTGATGGAAAGAAAAGACAACACAATGCTGTAACAGCATTATCAATAAGGCTAAGATAAGCCAGAACAGTATTAAAGACTTTGATGTTGAAGCACAGTTGTGATTCTGGTTTGGTTTTAATTCTGAAGAAGACGAAAATGAGACTCTCCGAACTATATCTTCAAGTCTTCTGATCTAATACAGTTACTTGTGATGAAGGTACTATGAACAATAATCTGTTTTCTTTTTAAGATATGCAAAAAGGAAATTTAATAATACCTTAATAGAAAAAGCTTTCCAATTCAAGATTATGTGGGTTATAATGAGTTACTGTGTAAAAATTAAAGAAGCATTACCCAATTATCATTAGTGTCTTGCATTCTGGATTCTAAAACTGATCTAATTCTTTAGCTTTTGATAAAGTTCTCCACTGCTCATGCCTGACTTCTTAAATCTCTTCTACCCTCTTAAAATCTATACCAGCACTAGATTGATTCTTCTAAAGTAGAGGGGATCATATTACTTTCCTGTTCAAAAATCTCTCATGCTGCCAAGAACTTAACTTGATATTCAAGGTTTTCCAGGTGATGACCTTAACTTAGCACTCTTCCCTCCTTTTATTATCACACAGCTCATACTGATTCTGGCCTTGCTCAGAACATTCCCTACTTCTAGTTCTAGTCTTCAAAGTCCTCTTTTATTCTCTTTTAGTGGTCAAAGTCTTATCTATATACAAGTCTTTTTCAAACATCTAGTTTAAAAATGCTGCTTTAATTTGTTTTAAATTTTTGTTTCTATGCTTTTAACTTAATAAAATACTCATACTGATACTTTAAAATAGCATTTATCCAACTCCTACAACTTTTCAAATTCTGAGAGCATGTTTTGTCTCTGTTATGGTAGGTGTAACTCTGCCTTCTATTCTAAAAATCAGTATATTTCAAGAGATAACCTGTATTAAGTCCCCCCTCCCCCAACTCCCACACTAACAACTTTACTAAAATGCAATATAGCTGGTCCCTACTTGTCTGGGAGGAGGACCTGGATATTCCAAGGTAGTCTTTACATACTCCACCACAGCGCTTTCTCTACCATATTTTAAGCGCTGGATTACTTGCTTGTCTTCCATACTAAACTATGATTGAGGGCAGAAAGTATCTTTCATTTCCAGGATAATGCTTCATATAGTAAATATTCAATAAATGGTAAATACATATGGTATTTTGTAAATACAAAAAAAAATCCAGCCTATTTCTCTTAAACTCCAACTAGACTAATTATTGATTATATTCATTAAATATGTTAAGTATAATAATTATTTTTATCACCTATCATTCTTAGCAGAGTAGTATGTAAATGGTAACTAGTTGAGGAAACTTTCATGTGTTCAGCACAGTGTGCTATTTATTATAATGTACTGAGAAGAAGAATAGTGGGTAAAAATGAGGAGTCAAACTGCCCACAGTGTAATCCTGACTTCCTGTTATTATCTGTGTCAAATAAAGCAAATCAATCTTTGTAGACTTGTACTGTCAGTAAAATGGAGACAATAACAGTCCCTATTAGACTGAAGACTGAAGTAATTAATATTATGGAAAAAGGAATTCGTTTAATATACAAAGAGCTCCTATAAATAATTAAGGAAAGAACCTATGATCCAATGGAAAAACGGACAAAGCACAAGAATTTTCAGTTAGCAGAAAGTTTAAAATGACTTAAACATAAGATATTCTACTCATAAGAGAAATATAAGGTCTAACCTTTCATCTGTTAGATTGGCAAAAACTTGTTAATAAAGTTCATTATATTATGTGAAAATATGCTATCGTAAGCTTTGCTGCTCCATGTAATTTGTAAATCTAACCTCTGTGGAGATTTACTTAATATTATCTGACAACTTAAAGTGAATAAGCTCTTCTTTCTAGAAATTATGTGCAATGATAGCCACTTTGTTTTCCTAGTAAAAAACACTGGAAATGACTATCCATCATTACGTAACTGTTAAAAATCTGAAATCACAGTGAATACACATTAGTATAGAATAATCTCCAAGATTTAGTACTACTAGGTTGTAAAAACACAAAATGTAAAACATGATGTATTGTACACTACCATCTGTGCTGAGAAAATTACATCTAGAAAGATACATAAGAAACTGCCAACAGTGGTTGGCTCTAGAATGGGAACCTGGGTAGCATAGTGAAAAAGAAGCAAGGGAGAGCCATATTTTTCCATTGTATATCCTTTCTTCCTCTTGAATATTGCACAAAATGT
Organism: Suricata suricatta; assembly: GCF_006229205.1. Taxonomy (NCBI): domain Eukaryota; kingdom Metazoa; phylum Chordata; class Mammalia; order Carnivora; family Herpestidae; genus Suricata; species Suricata suricatta. The sequence continues at coordinate 44,006,533 of NC_043713.1, forward strand.
ATATATTACCTAGTTGAATAATTTGTTTAGAAAGTATAAACAACAAATTTATTTTAGGATCAAATTCTTCCCTTAGATTACTAATCCCTGGTAAAATAATTTTGCCTTCAATCTTCTTGTTTCACCACCCTCAGGCATAACCTCTGTACCATAGCCAGCACATACACTCACACAACAGCCTATTTATTCCTCATGCCTTTGTGAAGTTATTTTTTTTATGGGAAAGTCCCTTTGTCTTTACTCTTTTGACTCATGTGCAGCATAACATACTGCAGGATTCCCTAAACCTTAGTGATGATTTTTAAGAACCACCCAGAAGTATATTCAAAATGCAGGTCTCACAATCAAATACACACCAATTTAGCACCCACAATTCACCTTTAGTGGGTCTATGATGGAAGGCTTTTTTTTTTTTTTAAACAAATATAATTAGGTGTCTGTGAGGCACACACTCTATGGACCACACTTGGAAGAATACAGAGTTACAAAAATTAAGAGCACTGGGGCGCCCGGGTGGCTTAGTTGGTTAAGCGTCCAACTCTTGATTTTGGCTCAGGTCATGCTCTCAGTCAGGTTCAGAGATCGAGCCCTGTGTTGGTGTCCATGCTGGGCATGGAGGTGGCTTTGAGATTCCCTCCTCCCCCCTACCTTTGCCCCTTCCCTGTTTGTGCTAGCTCTTGTGCTCTCTCTCAAAATAATGAATGAATGAATGAATGAATGAATGAATGAAGAGTACCAATTCTAGAGTTAAGAGACCAAGGTTTCAGTCCCTGTTCTGACAGTTATTAAAGGATAACCTTGCACAAGTTTGTTCACATCTCTGTTCACCAATTCCCTTTCCTAGGTTGGTGAAAATTGTAGCTCTTATAAGAATATGAATGAAAACCATATTAGAAACTAGAACTGTATCATAAATGAAAACTGAGTATGTAGAAGCACCTGGCTGGCTCAGCTGGTGGAACATATGACCCATGATCTCAGGCTTGCCAGTTTAAGCCTCATGTTAGGTATAGATATTACTTAAAAATAAAATATTTTGGGGGGCACCTGGGTGTATCCATTGGTTAAGTGTCCAACACTTGATTTTGGCTCAGGTCATGATCTCACAATTCATGGGTTCAAGCCCCACATCAGGATCTGTACTGATAGTGTGGGACCTACATGGGATTCTCTTTCTCCCTCTCTGTCTTCCCCACCCGTTTGCATGCTCTCTCTCTCTTTCAAAATAAATGTTTTTAAAAAATGAGTTTACTTATTGAAAAGTAATAAAACCGTTACATATTAAAATAAATACTATTCTAATGGAAACAATGCCAAAATTAAAGAACAATCCCTCAAATGGCATTGTGTTCCATTTTTCCAATCTCTTTAAAAAACTTTATGCAAACCTCTCATTTTGTCACACAGAACATTAAAACAGTGTATACTCAAGGGTTGAGACCTAAAAAAGATAATAATGATTGCCATCTCATTAAAGTATTAAAAACAAACACACACCTAGGTTCTTTCCATTTACTGGGAGTATGTGATGGTAAAGAATTGAATGGTTACCAGCACAGTTTTGTGTCCCTGGCTTGAATAATACTAAGGTGCCAGAGGTTTTGCCACTGTAGCTGTTGAATCACCAATCAAATAATATACTGAAAAGGGGAAATAACATTATTATTTTATTATTATTAAAATTGTTTTCACTTCACAAATTCCCTGAAAAAAGTCTCAGTTTCAAGACTATTTTCTATAGGTCACATTTGGAGACCTGGTGGTCTAATTACAGTCTCAAACCTGTAATGAGCAGCAGAAATACTATGAGGATTTTAAAAGCACAGATTCTTGCCAAGGTTTGGTCTCCAGAGATTTCATTTTGGATGATCCCGCAAATCAATGGGTAGTTTTGAAATTGTTGATCTACACTATACTAGCAATTGTTTACTTCTAAATTGTTTTGAAACCCCCCTCCCTATACTTAATATATTTTCAATTCAAACACTAATACTGTTAAAAAATTTCTATTATAAATAATACTATATAAGCATCCCTAACTCTTAGCTTTGATCCCTCTTGAAGATGCCCATAACATATAAATGTGATATGCCCTATTTCCTGCCAATGTAACTTCAACCTTTGCTTCATGGTGTATCTACCTTAATACCTTTTCTTCTTCCAGTTCATTCTGCATCTAAGTACAAACATTTTTCCAAAACAGCATTTTTACTATGACAAAATCTGGCCAAAAACTGTACAAGTCTTCACAATCTCTTCTCCCAAGTCTTTATTCATATAATTTTCCTGTGCTTAATTTCTAACAAAATCTAGTATGAGGCAACTCCTCCAAGAAGACTGTTGTGTTGAATTTTAACCATAGATTTAGAGCTAATCTGGGCATAGCTCACATTGATGCTTTCCAAGATGAAAGGTTTCTTTTGTCACTAGAGGCTGTTTTCTTTCCAAGGCTCTGCTTTGGAAAGATTAACTGTATATGTATTATTTCATAGATTATATAACAATATATATTATTGGCACACTTGTACCTGTAAGGAAAAGCAGACTCTTCAACAAGACTAATAATTTACACTAGAGAATCTGATTCTTGCAATACAAGAAAAAAAAGATATCCAATTTAATGGAGTAATACAATCTATACAAATAACCTTGTTATTTTCCTAAAAGTGTCTTTTAAAGCAAAAGTTTAAAAATATCACATTAAACCCCTAGCTGTTAATATACTGTCACTAACAGAGGTAATATGTACATACATTATCCACCTATAAATATTTTATTATTTCTTTCTAAAATTTAAGAACTCTTAAAATCTTAACCTTAAAGTATTACCATACCTTCAAAAAATAAAAAAATAATTCCTTATTATCATTAAACAGCCACTCAGTTTAAGTAGGGTTAACTATATAAATATGCAAAGGTACTGTATTTGTCACTTCTGATTCTGAAATATGAAGAATAAAACATGAATCTCTGGCTCCCTCTGGTGTTTAAGTACTATATAACTTCCCTTAATTATCCCAGGTGTATTGACAAGCCAAACAGAAAAATATAATTCTCTTAGTGGAAAAAGTCATGAACAAAAAAATTTTTTTTCAGTTATTCAAGTAGTTTTGAAAAAATAGGCAGATAATCATCCTAAGTTATTAAACCTCATCCAGTTAAGTCAAGACAAGATCTAACGGCATATACTATTATCTCCTCTTATTTGACATAAAAATCAACATCCAGGTCTTTTTTAAGCTTCATTTTAACAACCAAAATGACATTGATATTAAGTATCCAAAATAAACCAAACTTAAGTTTAAAAAAGTCACTTTAAAAATATATGCATAAACCACAAATGACCCAAATACTATAAAGCATTACACAAAACAAAAAATGCATGTTGATGGAAAAATAAAGGATATCTTTAAAAACAGCTATGATTATAGATACTTCTATTCCTTTTCAGAATTCATTACTTCAGCAAATATTTGAGTGCTTATTATGGACCACACCTTGTTCTAAATATTAGATATGCAATAGTAAACAAAAGTTTTTGTAAACTCTCATAGAGATTTTAAAAGAAGTGGGAAACACAAGGAATGATAAACAGGATATTTTCTGATGAGTCTCTCGGAAGATAGCAGGTATGAATGAAGAAAGCTCCTTTACGTTGGCAGGCTAAGCAGACTCTAAGGAGATAACTTTTAAACTAAAATAAGGACCAAGTCAAATGAAGACTGGAGGAAAGAGAGTGCAGGGAATATGACACCTAAAAACTGCCCGTGTACAGTGGGAACATGAGCAGTATGTCTGAAGAACAACAACAACAAAAAAAAAAATCGTGAAAAAGAAACCCGGGTCCCTTACACCATGAAACATTATACTTGCAATGATCTGCTTACTCCCAGTTTTCCTGGAGGTAAGATGATCTTCCGTCGGGCTCATGCCACTGATTTTTAGTATTTCTATTATCTACAGCCTTACTGAATTCTAACAAACAGAACTAGAGTTCACGATGGTTGACATAATTAAAAATATCAATTCTTGGGGCATCTGTGTGACTTGGTTGGTTAAGTGTCCAAGTCGGCTCAGGTCACGATCTCACAGTTTGTGAGTCTGAGCCTGGCATTGGGATCTCTGCTGTCAGCATGGACTTGCTTCAGAACTTCGGTCTCCCTCTCTGCCCCTCATCTGCTAGTGCTTGCATTCTCTCAAAAATGAATAAAAAACAATAAGAAAAAAGTCACTTCTCCCCCAAACTAACCTATGAATATAAAAAAGCTTCATAGGTTCTAAATTTCTAAAATTCATGTGCAACAGAAAAATAAAGTGAAGACACCTCTGATAAAAAAAGGGAATAAACAGGATTTATCTTGTCAGATCATATATAAAAACAAATAATGAAAGAATCATAATTGAAAATGCAAAATATTAACATAGAAATAAAATAAAAGCACCACACTAAAATGAAATTCTAGAAATGCTCCCTTATATAAACAATAATTTACTATCAGGTAAAAGTGACATCTCAAATCAGAAAGGTAAAGACAATGAATTCTTCAGTAACTACTGTTGAGACAGACATTCCAATTCGGAAAAAGCTAATTTCTGCTGCAGACATTTATAAAGATAAAATCAAGAATTATTGAAAAGGTAAAAGTATATGTACATATGCGAGATGTGTATACTTAATCTTGGAAGAAAACAAGGAAGCACATCATTATGAGCTTGGGATGAAGAAGGATTTCTTAAAATATGGTGACATTCAAAAGCCATAAAGCATGAGTGATAAATTAATATTGTGATTTAAAATTTTCTATAACAAAAGACACTAAAAACAAAGCTACCAGTTAAACAATAGACCGGGAGAGAAATATTTACAACATATACAACAAAGAATTACTCTCCTATGTATATAAAAGTCTAGAAAGCAATAAGCACTCAACAGATAAATGAGCAAAAGTAATAAGCTAAAAATTTCCCAGAGAAAATACTAATGGTGACATTTTTGCTTCAGGCAGTAAGTGGACCAGATTTACTGAGGAGAAATTACACTGCATTCTAACTAGACCAGCATAAGATATCTTCATTCTAATGTTGGGTGCACAGGAGTCAAAAAAGTTGTCAGCAAAAATAAGCAATAACCACACTCTGCAGGTAGAACTGCCTCAGAGGCAAATGCCTGTGGCTGGAACTAGTTCTCAGACCCTGATAAAGTAGAGAAATTATATCTGAGACTGCTGGTTCAGTCGGATTCCCTAGGGCAGGTGCAAAAGTGGTCCCAAGTCAACAGTCGCCCTGGTTCCTACAAGAAAGTCACAGATCCTCTCTGGAGTGAAGCAAATTCATTCTAGGTTCTCAGGTTTAATCTGGTTTACCCATCCATGGAGGTTTTTAATTCAGCAATTATATTTCTCCCTTCTAAATAACCTTTTTCATCACTGTATTTTTTTATACTTCTTTATTTTTGAGAGAATGCAAGTGGGGGAGGGGCAAAGAGTAGGACAGAAGATCCAAAGCAGGCTCTGCATGACAGCAGCGAGCCAGATATGCGGCTCAAACTCCTGAACCGTGAGATCATGACCTGAACTGAAGTCAGATGCTCAAATGACTGAGCCACCCAGGTGCCCCTTTATTCATTTTTTAAAAGAAAATTACTACTTGCTCATTTTTATGATTCCACATTTTACTTTTAACCATTTTATAATATTTATTAACAATGAATATTTGATCATCCAATGTTTGATGTAACTAGGGTTTCAAATGTGCTACTGTTTCACTGTAGTTTAACTCAGGATGACTTTTCCTTGAATGTTTTACCTTTGAAAGTGAACACATACATGGATACCAGAAAACCGTGGAACATTTATAAAGTGTTGAAAGCAAAAAAGTCACCCCATAATTTTAATATCACTTGTGATACCATTATCTACATAAATAATGTTAAATAATCTAAAAATTATTAGAAATAAGAACTTAACAAGTCAGTTGGCATAAAAAAGTATTTTTAAAAAAAAGATTTCAAATTATAATCCAAGAAAACTTTATAGGCATCTCAAGAGAGTAGAATCTGCATATTAGAAAGGCCAATTGGAAACCTATGAAAGTTAGGTCAGAATGGTCAATGTTTCACATCATATCCTGATACAAAAATATTAGATTTCAAAGACAAAGAAATAAATTCAAGGCCTTCAGATGAGACTATCAAATAAAAAAACCATAAATATCAAGGTAATAGTGGAGAAGCACTTTTTTTAAATGCAATACGAAAATGTTACAAAAATGTTAATTTTATATCCAGCCAGCTGCCCTTCAAATATCAAGGACATTGCAACAGTTTTTTTTTTTTAACAGACAAGAACTTAGTCTACACCAATTGGCCTTTCTTGAGTAGACGAACTTCATTCCAACCAAGAGATAACTAAGAAAACTTCAGAAAAAGGACTAGTGATGATCATTTTAATATAAAAGTTGACCTACAACTAAAATGCAGGTGGAGATGAGGAAGGAAAACTGCAGAAAAATGCTGAATTATGACAAAGAAATAATGCAACTAAAAATGGACGAAGGTTCAGGAAGAAGAAAGTAAAATATCCACACACTGATTTTTATATAGAAAATAGACAGGAATTTAAGAATATCAATACAAGAAGGACAAACTATAATACTTTTAGAACAAGCATAGGAGATCATCTTTGTAAGCTAGATTACACAAACATTCCTTAGATAAAACGAAAAATATAATTTACAAGGAAAAATGTAATGAACTGAACTTCAGCAAAAGTAAATGTTTGCTCTGTGAGAAACACTGGTGAGTGATGGAACACACCATAAGGAGAGTATTTCCAAATCACTTATGTGACAAGAGGCTTGGATTTTGAATACACAGAGAACTCTAAAAACTCAACCATAAGAGGGGCACTTGGGTGGCTCAGTTAAGTGTCTGACTCTTGGTTTCAGCTCAGGTCATGATCTCACTCACGGTTCATGGGTTTGAGCTCCATGTTGGCCTCCACACTGACAGGGCAGAGCCTGATTTTCTCTGCCTCTCCCTCACTCACACTCTCCTCTCTCTCAAAATAAATGAACCATAAAAAAACAAATTAAAAATCAACCATAAGAAAACAACTTTAATAAGAAGAAAACAGGCAAAGGATTTGAACACACACTTCATCAAAGAAAGTACGTGGATAGCAAATAAATATAAGAGCAGATGCTCAATATCTTTACTCATTAGGGAAATGCAAATTAGAACCACACGATAATAACAATAATACACTTATTAGAATAGTAAAAATCAAAAGAACTGATAATACCAAGAGGTAACAAAGTTGAGCAAATGAACTCTTATCAATGCTGGTGGAAATGCAAAATGGTACAATTCACTTGGTAAAGTTTGGTAGTTTCTTCTTTTTTTTTTATGTTTATTTATTTTTGAGAGAGAGAGAGAGAGAAAGAGAGTGAGAGTGACAATGAGAGAGAGAGAGAGAGAGAGAGAGAGAGAGAGAGAGAGAGAGAGACACACACAGAATCTGAAGCAGGCTCCAGGCTCCGAGCTGTCAGCACAGTACCCGACATGGGGCTTGAACTCATGAACCAGGAGATCATGACCTCAGCCAAATTCAGACGCTTAACCAACTGAGCCATCCAGGCGCCCTAAGTTTGGTAGTTTCTTAAATAAACACACACTTACCTACTGATCTAGCAATCAAACTCTTAGATACTCACTACAGAGAAATGAAAACCTATGTTCACATAAAAATCTGCATATAAATGTATATTTTTTCATATGTAGGTGCCCCTATATATAAATGTTTATAGCAGCTTACATATTAATGTAAAAAACTGGAAACAACCCAATGTTCATCAACAGAGAAAAGGATAAAGAAATTTACATTTATACAAAGATTACATCACACCAACAGAAAAGAACAATCTTCTAATATTCAAAATGAGGGGCGCCTGGGTGGCTCAGTTGGTTAAGCCTCCGACTTCAGCTCAGGTCAGATTTCACGTTCGTGGGTTCGAGCCCCGCGTCAGGCTCTGTGCTGACAGCTAGCTCAGAACCTGGAGCCTGTTTCTGGTTCTGTGTCTCCTTCTCTCTCTGCACCTCCCCCCTCATGCTCTGTCTCTCTCTGTATCAAAAATAAATAAAAAAAAAACGTTAAAAAAAATCAAAATGGTATGGATGAATCTCAAAAACATGCCAAGTGGAAAAAGATGCAAAAAGGTTAGTGTAATCTGTCGTTTATGTAAAGTTCAAGAATAGACAAAAATGATCTATATGGATGGATATAAGAATGGCAGCTGCTGGGGACGCCTGGGTGGCTCAGTCAATTAAGTGCCTGACTCTTGATTTTGGCTCAGGCCATGATCTTGCAGTTTGTGAATTCAAGCCCTTTGTTGGGCTCTGAATTGGCAGTGCAGAGCCTGCTTGGGATTCTCTCTCTTTCCCTCTCTCTCTGCCCCTCCCCTGCTCATGTGTGCACATGCACTATCTCTCTCTCTCAAAATAAATAAATAAATTTTTAAAGAACAGAGGCTGCTGGAGGTAAGAGTTGGGAGGTAACTGATTTGAAAGTAGCATGAAGGTAAAGGATACATTCAGCATCATGATTATACAGGGATGTATATTTATCAAAATTCATTGAACTATACACTTAAGATTTGTACACTTGTTTATAAACTATACTCAATAAAGTACTGTGAGCTTTTTAAGAAGGCATCAATATATTTTATAAGTATTATTCTGTCATCTTTTTTGTTAATACTACTTCTTAAACCAGACCAAATTTTAACTATATATTTTCTTTACCTGAAAGATGTTGTTCCATTCTCTTTTACTTTATTCTTCTGAATAGGAGATGCTTGGAGTGACAGAATTTTATTTCCTGGCAAGGTAATTTGCTTTAGAATAGAAGCTATAAAAACAAAAGAAGAAAAAAGAACTAAAAAAAAAAAAAAGCAATCATTCCATATTAGGAAAAATGCAAGACAGCAGCTTTTACCATACGAAGAAAAGCCAAACAAAATTTCAACCTGTCCCAGAACTATGTTTAAATTCAAAAATAACAATGAATTTTATTCCCTATATGAAATCATCTTATAAAATCAAGACTTCTCCATTTATTTTTATATAGTCTTCAAGCAGTCTATAGAATTACTAGCATTATGAAAATATGCAGAAACGTGACAAGTGATAAATGTTATTAATATATCATTTACATTTGCAAACTTTAAAAATACATGAAACATCTAACTTTTATGTGTAAGAATGATTTCCAAATGCAGAAAAAGTATGTTTGAAAAAGAAATAAAGCTGTAGCAATTTTTTTATAAGTTAAAAAAAGTGCTTTATTCACTAATAGATTGTTTTATCTAATTACAAAATACAGCAAGTAGTGGCTTCTTTTATTCTAAAACACATATCACCAAAATGTAGCCATGTATATACAAAGAATGTACTAGTGATTTTTCAGTCCTCTCTCCTAGGTCCTACTTTTAAAAGATTACTTTTTCTTAATATAACAAATGAAAAAGAGGACACAAAACCCCCTCATGTTCCAAACCCAGCGTGATGGGGCCGGGGATGGGGCCGGGTCTACCTGGAGGAAACTGACTGGTAGGTACTGCAGGGCTCACTGGCATCGTCTTCTGTCCAGATTTCTGAATGGTCAATGCTGAGCAATGGGGAAGTGTGGTCACTTGTTTTGTGACACCTCCTGAAGGCTGCTGGACTACCTGAAACAATGAGAACCATTAATACATTCATTCAACTAAACCTGCTCTGGAAAGAACAAGTTTTCAGCTTTAAGAGTAGAACAAATGATTGTGCTCACTTAACTGTAAATATACCTCTATGTGAGCACAAGAACATCAACCTAAAATTTATATTTGTATGTAGCAAAATTATCTTGTTCAAAGGTGAAAAATATGACTATCTCATGAAATGTACAGGAAAACCTCAGTTTGCGAGCATAATTTATTCTGGAAACAGTTTCACTTGTAATCCAAAGTGCCTGTATATCCAAGTGAATTTCCTCATAAGAAATAATGGAAACTGAGACGATTTGTTCCACAACCCAAAAATATTCACATAAAAATGATTATAATCATTAAATTACAAAATTTAAAAAATACAGCATATTAAAAAATTTTTTAAAAAATTAACCTGCGCTTACCTGTGAAAACCTGTGTGGCTGGTGTGAGGGAGACAGAAGAGAGGAGGGTTACTGTGTAGGAGGACTTTCACGATCACTTAAGAGAATCACTGCTATCTATCGACTCAATGGAATCTTTTTCTTTTTGTGCAGCTTTAACAAGGAACCTATCGAATGACATCTGCTTTTGCCTCCTTTTGAGGATTTCATGGAACTGTTATGTTGCATTGTCATTAAACAGGTTCATTGCTCGAACTGCTATAGCCTTATTTGGGTGGTGCTTTTCTACAAAATTTTGCAGTTTCCCACATTTTACACATCTCCCTAATCTCATTTGCAGTGGGGGATTCCTTCGCCTTTTTTTCTCCTCTGCAAAGGAGACTTCCTCCATAACCTCTTGTTGTTGCTCCCAATGCAATGTTGGATGCAACGGTAGGATGCCAATTGTGGGCACCTTCCAACATTCTGAAAAATCACTGATTTCTGCCAAACACCTGAGCATGGGAGACAATCACCCACCATCCTGCAGTGAGAGAGACAGAGAAGAACCACTGGCTCAGCTGTGATCATGTGATGTTTGAGGTCACATACTACTCATATCGCAAGGCATCACTCATTTATCAAGTTATAATTTATTAGAAATGTTTGCTCATCTTGTGAAACACTCACAGAACAAGTTACATGCAATCCAAGGTTTTACTGTATTTTATTTTTAGAGTGTAATTCAAATTTGTGTTATCAACCGCCCAATTTAAATCTCCATTTGGATCATACTGTCATTTTTTTTTAGTTTATTTATTTATTTTGAGAGAGACAGCACAAGTGGGGGAGGGGCAGAGATAGAGGGAGAAAGAATCCAACTCCACAAAACTGTGAGATCATGACGTGAGCCAAAACTGAGTCAGACACTCAACCAACTGAGCCACCCAGGTGCCCCTATTTTCATTTTCTTAACTTATGGAAAATTTCAAACATATACAAAAGTAGAGGGAAGAATAAAATGAAATCACTCATTCCATCATTACCCAGCTTCAAAAATGATTCTTTACAATTCTGTTTTATCCATATCCCTACCCACTCATTTCCTCACCACTTTCAATTATTTTTTTAAAAATCTCAGGTATAGGGGGCACCTCAGTGGCTCAGTCTGTTAAGCATCCAACTCTTGATCTCAGCTCAGGTCTTGATCCCAGGGTCATGAGGTCAAGTCTCATGTTAGGCCCCACGCTAACCATGAAGGCTACTTGAAAAAAAAATCCCAGGTATATTTTTTATCCCTAAATATTTCAAAATATCTCTCTAAAAGATGAAGACTTTTGGGGCACCTGGGTGACTCAGTAGGTTAAGTCTCTGACTTCGACTCAGGTCATGATCTCATGGCTTGTGAGTTTGAGCCCTGTGTCTGGCTCTGTGCTGACAGCTCAGAGCCTGAAGTCTGTTTTGGATTTTGTGTCTCCCTCTCTTCTCTCTGCCTTTTCCATGCTCATGCTGCCTCTGCCTGTTAAAAATAAATAAAAACATTTTTAAAAATGTTAAAGATAAACACTTCTGGGGTGCCTGGGTGGCTCAGTCGGTTGAGCATCTGACGATTTCGACTCAGGTCATGATCTCACAATTGGTAAGAGATCGAGCCCTCCACTAGGCTCTGGGCTGACAGCGTGGAGCCTGCTTCTCTCCCTTTCTCTCTGCCCTTTCCCTGCTATGCTTGCTCTCTCTCTCACCCTCTCAAAATAAATTTTTTTAGAAAATTAATAAATAAAAGATAAAGACTTTGAATGGGCTGTTTGTTGAAAGCATCTGGAAAATAACAGTGTTATGTTATTTTCCAAGAGAACAAACAGTTCAAGAAATCTAGAGGGCAAGGGTTAGGCATAAATGAAGAGAAACTACACTAATAGTAGGGGCTTTTTTTCCTTTAGCTACAAGGAATAAGAAAAAACAATAGCAGAGCTTCATTTTTTCACTTCAAAAAAGAAAAACAGCATTGGTGGCAGAGTGGTGAGCATAGCTGCCTTCCAAAAAAGAAAACATCACCATATATATTTCAGTCAGCTGTTCATAGTGAACTACTAAAAAGTCCTTAAACTTATATATGGATAATATAAACAAGCCAGCAGATTGACTTGTGAACAGAATTTGAGAGATAAAAATTTATTCTATTCTCTATTTTTTATAAATAAAATATAAAATTTAGTATGTATTACTAAACAAAAGCAACTCACAAGAAACTCAAAATATCTCAGTAAAAAATCCCACAGATCATCATCAAGACAGTATAGTCCTGGCAGAAAAACAGACACACAGATAAATGGAACAGAATAGAGAACCCAGAAATAGACCCATAAACACATAACCCCCTGATCTTTGACAAAGACAGAGAGAAAATCCAATGTAAAAGAGACAGTCTCTTCAGCAAATGGTGTTGGAAAAACTGGATGACAACATGCAGAAGAATGAACCTGGATCACTTTATTACACCATACCAAAAATAACCTCAAAATGGATGATAGACCTAAACATAAGACAGGAAGCCAACAAAATCCCAGAGGAGAAAACAGGCCAACAACCTCCTTGACCTCAGCTGCAGCAACTTCTTACTTGACATGTCTCCAGAGGCAAGAGAAATAAAAGCAAAAATCAACTATTGGGACCTCATCAGGATAAAAAGGTTCTGCACAGGGAAGGAAACAATCAACAAAACTGAAAGGCAATGACAGAATGGGAGGAAGAAATTTGCAAATGACATTATCAGTTAAAGGGTTAGTATCCAAAATCTATAAAGAAATCAAACTCAACACCCAAAAAACAAATAACCCAGTAAAGAAATGGGCAAAAGACATGAATAGATACTTCTTCAGAGACGACATCCAGATGGCTAACAGACACATGAAAAATGCTCAATATCACTCATCATCAGGGAAATAAAATCAAAACCACAATGAGATACCATCTCACACCTCTCAGAATAGCGAAAATTAACAACTCAGGCAACAACAGATGTTGGTGAGTATGCAGAGAAAGGGGAATCTCTTATGTTGCTGGTGGGAATGCAAACAGGTGCACCCCTCTGTGAAACAGTATGGAGGTTCCTCAAAAAGTTAAAAATAGAACTACCCTACAACTCAGCAACTGCACTAGAAGGTATTTATCCAAAGGATGGATAAAGGAGTGCTGATTCAAAGAGGCACATGTTCCCCAATGTTGATAGCAGCACTAATGACAATAGCCAAAGTATGGAAAGAGCCCCGATTTCCATCAACTAATGAACAAATAAAGAGGATGTGGTACTTATATGTATACATATGGTATTATATATTATATATATATATATATATATATATACACACGTGTGTGCATGCACACAAAACGGAATATTACTCAGTGATTAAAAAGAATGAAATCTTACCATTGCAAAAACGTGGATGGAACTAGAGTATATTATACTAAGTGAAATAAGTCAGTCAGAGAAAGACAAATATAGGATTTCACTCATATGTAGAGTTTAAGAAACAGATGAACATTGGGGAAGGGAAGCAAAAATAAGATAAAAATAGGGAGAGAGAGAGAAAAACCACAAAACACTTTTAAGTACAGAGAAGAAACAGAGGGTTGCTGGGGGGGTGCTGGGTGAGGGGATGGGGTTTATAAATGGGTGATGAGCATTAATTAAGGAGGACATCTGTTGGGATGAGCATTGGGTGTTATATGTAAGTGCTGAATCACTAAATTCTATCATGATATCATTATTATACTATATGTTACCTAACTTGGATTTAAATTTTTTAGCAAGGGAAAAAAAAGAAAAAAGAAATAAAAATAACATTAAAAAAATAAAACATAAGGAAATGAAAATAAAAATCCCATAAGAACTAATGCCTATAGAGAAAAATACAAATTGGAATAACTCAACTACAATCATTCCATGAAAATAAACTCTTAAAAAGAACTCTTGAAAACAATGATGATTTCAGTAAATTGAGATTATACACTGAGTTGTAAAGTCCTAGGGATTAGATTTATATTTTACCAAATGAGATTTTGATAAATGAACAGATAAAGATGTGGTATACACATGCAACGGAATATTACTCAGCTACAAAAAGAATGAAATCTTGCCATTTGCAACAACATGGATGGACCTAGAAAGTATTGTGCTAAGTGAAATAAAGTCACAAACTTCCAGTTATAAAATAAGACATGTGAATACAATGTACAGCATACAGAGGGAATAGAGTTAATGTTTTAATAACTTTGCATGACACAAAATAGCTAGGTTTAGTGTGGTAATCACTTTCTAATGCATATAAATGTTGAATTACTATGTTGTACGCCTGAAACTAATAAAATCTTATATGTCAACTATACTTCAAAAAAATTTTTTTAGATGTGTATGCATAGAGAAAGGTCTATGAGTTATGAAACAATTAGTAAGTAAACTGATTATTTCCTACCATGGTAACTCTGCTTTCTACTTTGTATATTTTTTAAATTGTTTATTTATATATTTTGACAGAAAGAAGAAAGAATGAGCAAGAAGAGAAGGAGAGAGAGAATCACAAGCAGGTTCCACGCTATCGTGCAGAGCCCAATATGGGGCTTGAGCTCATGAACGGTGAGGTCATGACCTGAGTTGAAACCAAGAGTTACAAGCCTCGTGGGCCACCCAAGGACCTTCTTTTTTTTTTTTTAATTGTCAATTTTATTTATTTTGAGTGTATGCATATGAGCTGGGAAAGAGCAGAGAGAGAAGGAGGGAATCCGAGGCAGGGTCTGCACAGTCAGTGTGCATGAGATCAGGACCTGAGCCAAAACCAAGAGCTGGACGCTTAACTAACTGTGTCACCTGGTTGCTGTGTATCTCTTTATTACATATTTTATATATACTTTGTAAGTCTCTGCATTATTTGCTTTTTTATGATAAGCATAAACTACAATTAGAAAAATAATGAAGTTAAATATTCAAGCAACTATGAGACTATTACTAGAAAAATAATAAATTCTACAATGAAATATGCACTCAGAGTTACATTTATGCTTTCAGACTGAAACTTAACAGAAACAATCCTAACAATTCTGGCCTCTCTCCCTGTCCACTCACATTTTCTTCCTTAATACCCTTTACTAAGTATTCTTTTTCAGTATTTTTATTGTGAAAAACAGTAAAAGAATATTAATTGGAAGTTGCCTGGGTGATTCAGTGGTTAAGCATCTGACTTCAGCTCAGGTCATGATCTCACCTTTCCAGAGTTCAAGTCCCACATGAGACAAGCATGAGCCCTGCTTCCAACGTAAAAACAGTAACAACAAAAAAACCCGCAAGCCCCACTTCGGGTGAGCTCTGCTTCTTTGTCCCTCGTGGGATTGTCTCCCCCCTCCCCCACCACTTCCCCACTTGCTCATTTGCACACTTCTCTTTCTTAAAAAAACCCTAACATATATATAAAATTATAAATGTGTTTGAGTTAGTCTTCATACCATTCTGACAGGTACTCATGAAATAGCCTGAAGCTCTGTCCCTGAGGTGGATGTGGGCACCACACAGCCTTGCTATATGCACTCTGGGCATAAGGAGTGGGGGTGGGACAGATGGGGGGGGATAGTGCCCATGGGACTGAGGCACAAGTATGCGGCCCTGACAAGAACAACGTGGGGAAAGCAAGCCTCAGTGCTCGCCCATAAATCCCAGGTGTGCCTGGCCCTGCCTACAGCCCACATGAGGTCAAGATCATGCATGTGGAGGGAGACAAATATGCCAGTTAAAAATATATAAACATATCTTTATACATCATAATTATAACTATTATGAATCTCTAAATATTTTAGATATATAAATATATATTATACATGATATCTCTACACATCACGAAGTTCTGAGCTGGGGTTAATAACCCTGGTCCCCCTTATTCCTCATCTTAATGACTTAACACTTGGGGCAGCACGTACAGCACACTGCTGCACCCTTGCTGAACAAAATAAAATACAATGAGCGAGAAAGTAGAAGAGCATTCATAGCGTTCTTTCAAAGTACCACTTAAAACCACTGTATTAGGCATCTTATGGAGACTGAGAAATTATTGTAGAGAGATGGAAAGTCACCTGAAGAGATATTTACTCCTACTTGGCAAGCAAAAGAACAAAGCATTATATTTTTAAAAACTTAAGTCCTTTACTTAATTTCCCTCCAAAAAGCCACTAGAAAGGAAAATCACTAAGTAGTACATACCTTAGACTTTTCACCTGACATGTCAAATTCTGATGTTTTATTTGGATGTTAACATAAATTAATGTTTTAGTAGTTTATAGAAATATGTATCTAGGGCTACACAATCTTAGGTTTTTTTTACACTAATGATTTTTACATTACACTCTGGGATATGAGACAAGGAACTATTGCTTTCTCTGTGTTTCAACCCTCACCTACTCCCCTATTCATAAATGCACAGCAATCAAATGTTTACCTCTAAATAACTCAAGTAGTAAAGGCATACAGTTACCAGAATCAACCACTTAATATCTCCTCTAATTTCTATACAATATTCAATGTGATTACTGGAATGAACTCAGTAAGGTTGAGTTCCAGAAAACAGAGGACCCTAACTAAACAAAAGCGGCAGCACAAATGTCAGGAAATACATGTGAGTTGCCAAGCATTTCTCAGGAATAGCTAATACGTGGTTCATGTACCGCTATTATTCCTTATCTTCTCGGACAATCGCATACACCACTAAATGCCATCACTTCTATATGTCCACATTCAGCCTCAGAATCTTAACAGAGCTCCAGTCAAATCCTACAGTGAAAGTTGAAACTTATTTGCCATGCCCAATCTAAATGAACACTCAATCTTGGTAAACCTCAGAACATGCTGTTTCTTTAACAGGCCTTCTAAACACTTTTAAAAATGTGCTCAGAGGTGCATGGGTGGTTCAGTTGGTTAAGCGTCAAACTTCAGCTCCCATCACGATCTCATGGTTTGAGTTCGAGCCCTACATCAGGCTCTGTGTTGATAGCATGGGGCCTGCTTTGGATCCTCTGTCTCCCTCTTTCTCTGCCCCTCCCCTGCTCATGCACTCTCTCTCTCTAAAATATGAAAAAAAAATTTTTAAGAGTGATCAAATGAAGTATAGTAAAGTATAGTAATTGTAAACAGAATCTAGATGGTTGGTGTACAGATGTTCACTATGAACTTCAACACTGCTATATTTCAAATTTTCAATAAAACATTTTCTTGGATGAAGCAAAAATAAGATAACCGAATACTATAAATACTGTTTCTAAACAGTTTCTCTTCCATCCATTCTAATGTATCCTTGCCAATTAAAAGAAAAACATCCTCAAGTAAATATAAATAAACTAGCATTAATCATCAATATACTATTATATAAACTCTGATTAAATATGGTGTGTGGAGAATCTTCTATGCAACCCTAATTACACAGGGGTAAATAAAGGTACCTTACTTGAATTCAATCTCTTTCTTCACCAAACCTTTTCTCAGTCCTGTTTAAGTGGGATTACAACAACCAACTGGTGTTTTACCTCTCTTCTTACTCTTATCAGAATGAAAAAAAAAGAAAAACAAACTGCTTAATCTGGATCCTTAGGTCAGTCCAATACAAAACTGAGAGTGAACTACTTGAGCCAATAAAACAAGTAATGATCCTTGTTCTGTTTCTTTCTGCTGAAATTTTACCTTATCTTCTCTAATAAAAATACTGGCCACCAGCATACTCAGAAACTAAAATTTATACCCTGAAAATACTTCCCCATATCCAGTGAAAACTGAAGTCAGAGTGGGTCAGGAGAGTTACATCTTATAGAGTATTTCATATAAAAATGTATTTGGTGGGGCACAAGGGTGGCTCAGTCAGCTGAGCGTCCGACTTCAGCTCAGGTCATGATCTCACAGTTCGTGGGTTTGTGCCCCACGTTGGGCTCTGTGCTGACAGCTCAGAGTCTGGAGTCTGCTTCAGATTCTGTGTCTCCCTCTCTCTGGCCCTCCCACTTGTGCTCACTCTCTGTCTCAAAAAAAAAAAAAAAAGAACTATCCCAAATAAACAAAAAAAATGTATTTAATGGTTCCCTGACTTCAAAATAATTAGGTACCAGAGGAAAGAAAATATGACACAACAACACCTCTTTCCTACTACTCTAGATCAATTTAAGAAATCAGCTGTACTTCAGTGGAATGAAATGGAAATTCACCTCATTTAATAATGTGCTAATACTTGTTTTCATCTGATATCCACAAAACAGTAATATCTGGAGAATGAGTGTTGGACACACTTGGCCACTTATTTATCAAATGTCTACAATTCTGTTAAGGAAGAAATGCTGGTAAAAGAGTCAAATATAAGTATGTCATATATATATTTTTTTGTTTATTTTAAGAGACCAAAAGAGAGCGTGTACACATGTGCAAGCAAGGAAGAGGGGGCAGAGAGAGAGAGGGAGAGAGAGAGGGAGAGAGAGAGGGAGAGAGAGAGGCAGACAGAGAGGGAGGATCTTAGGCAGGCTTCATGACATGGGTCTCAATTCCATAACCGAGGATCATGACCTGGGCTGAAATCAAGGGTCAGACGCTCAACTGACTGAGCCACCCCAGGCGCTTGGAGAAATATATATTTGAAATAAGAAAAATATCCATGATAATATTAAAGCTTCCTGCCCTATTTCCAAGTAGAAACTATCTTTTTTTTTTTTAATGTTTTATTTATTTTTAATACAGAGAGAGAGCATGAGAGGGGGAGGGGCAGAGAGAGAAGGAGACACAGAACTGGAAGCAGGCTCCAGGCTCTGAGCTAGCTGCCAGCACAGAGCCCGACGCGGGGCTCGAACCCACGAACGTGAGATCTGACCTGAGCCGGAGTCGGAGGCTCAATTGACTGAGCCACCCAGGCACCCCGAAACCATCTTTAAACACATTCAAGTTAACATATAACACACTATTACAACTGAGAATAACAACATTCAGTTTGCTCTCTAAAATTATCAGCATTTTTTTCCTAAAAATACAGATCAGGAATTTTGAATTAACTTTCTCATTCATGAATTTTATTCACGCATGTTGTGGATCTGAGAGGCTTACTGTTTAATTTTTATATGGTAAAATTCATTATTAAAATAAATCAAATTTAATTTTTAAAATGATCAGACTGAAATTAAAATTTAGTTCTCTATTAAATTAGCTCTTGTTAATTACGTTTAAACTTAATTTAAGTTATATTTTAGCTTAAATTAAATTTAGCTTTTGCTCAATTATAAATAATACAGTGTTTCACAAATATCCTAAGAAAACCATTAAAGCATCGAAACTCCTGAAAGCTTCTACATACTACCTATCCATCATCAGTAGACTATAATACAAATCATCCACTCTCTTTCACTAACTTTTGAAGGTAAAAATGATAAGCTTACTATTTAGTCAGAGTGTTTAATATCATATAACACCTGCTTTGCTAGAATTGACAGATAGTAACATTAATCATTTATAAGAACTAGATTCTCAGATGAAACCAAAAGAAGTACTGATTAGGTCCATATTTCAATAATTCAAGCATCTGAGGACTAAAATATACAAAGCAATGAACTACTGGCACAAAATGAAAAACTTTTATCTATGTGAACAATTCTAGTTAATTCTTTTGATGAGAACTTCAGCAGATCCCCAAAAGTTTACATACAATAATCAATGAGATAGTAAAGATAACATGTAGCAATAAATCTAAATTTTAGTGAAAAAATGGGGAAGGGCCTCTTTAATCTGGAATAAAAATGTATAATTTCATAAAGCAATAATTCTATAAAATCTAAACCCTGCAATGGGAGTTTAAGAGGATTTTTCTCATAGCTAAAAAGCATGATATAGAAAACATCTAGAAAGCAGAAATCCTATATAATTTTCCAGAAAAATTAGTATATGCTACAAACAGATAAAGAATGAATTTTAAAATTCATGATTATTAAAGGAAATAAATTTAAAACACCGAACAGTCCTACTTGTATTCAGCTCATTTTTAAATATTTTTTTAATGTGTATTATTTTTGAGAGAGAGACAGCGACAGAGACAGAGCATGAGTGGGGGAGGGGCAGAGAGAGAGAAAGACAGAATCTGAAGCAGACTCCAGACTCTGCATTGTCAGCACAGAGCCCCATGCAGGGCTCGAACTCACAAACTGTGAGATCATGACCAGAGCTAAAGTCCAACACCTAACCAACTACACCACCCAGGTGCCCCATTCCTCAGTTCATTTTAGAGACTATCTCCTGAGTTGCACAGACCACAGATTTGATCCAGTATGGTAATTCTCATATCTTAGATTATTATTTGCCATCTCCCTTATAAGCTGCATTGAATACTTTTTCATGTTTCTAGCATCCTGAATATTTTCTGTCTCACCTATCCGGGATTAAATTGGACAATGGTTTAAAATGGGCTCACCTGACTAATACTAATTTACACTTTAGTAAATACTAATTTTCTACATTAGTTAATTTGACAAAATATCCCAGTTCAGTCCTCTCTGTGGCATTACCACACCGAATGGCTTATATTGTTTTGTGCCAGGTAAAAATGTGTTACAAAACAGATTACAATGCATCTTCAGTGCCTACTTGCTCTAGTGTTTGTCATTTTTAAATATGAAGGTATGAATACTGACATCAAATGTATTAAGTAAAATTTTTTAAAGGCCAAATGGGGTATCTTGCTGGCTGGGTAGGTAGAGCATATGATTCTTGATGTTAGGGTCCTGAGTTTAAGCCCGACCACTGGGCATGGAGCCTACTTTAAAAAAATGTAAACAAACAAAGGCCAAATAAGAAAGCAAATTCACAAGGAAAATTAAAGTATTCCACATTCTTTTTTAAATTTTTAATGTTTTTTATTTATTTTTTTGAGAGACAGAGAGACAGCGCGAGCAGGGACAGGTCAGAGAGAGAGGGAGACACAGAATCTAAAGCAGCCTCCTGGCTCTGAGCTAGCTGTCAGCACAGAACCTGACACGGGGCTTAAACCCATGAACTGTGAGATCATGACCTGAGCTGAAGTCAGACGCTTAACCAACTGAGCCACCCAGGAGCCTCTCCACATTCTTATATGAATAAAAATAGTAAGTCAAAAAAATCCCTAAGATAGACCATTGGATTCATTCATTCTCTTTCTTTCTTAGATTTTGTTCTTAAGTAATCTCTGTGCCCAACGTGGGGCTCAAACTTACAACCCTGCGATCAAGAGTTGCATACTTCATGGACTGAGCTAGCCAGGCACCCTCCCATTGGATTTTCTGTTACATTTTTTTTCTTTTTTCTTTTTTAATATTTTTTTAATGTTTTTTATTTATTTTTGAGAGACAGAGAGAGGCAGCTCGAGTAGGGAAGGGTCAGAGAGAGAGGGAGACACAGAATCTGAAGCAGGTTCCAGGCTCTGAACTGTCAGCACAGAGCCCAACACAGGGCTCGAACCCATGAACCATAAGATCATGACCTGAGCTGAAGCCGCCTAGTCATAACCGACTGAGCCACCCAGGCGCCCCATGTTACATTTTTTTTCTTGATTGAAATTGTTCCTAATGTGTAACAAGTCAAACCTACAAAATATCAATGCTATCAAGATATATTACCACACAGTTTTTCTGTTTCAGGACACTACAGAAACCTGTAAGTTCTTTCCATGAGTACTATACTCTAATTGGAAAGACACTAGGTTCTAGTCTGAGATCCAATACTTGTTGAATGTCAGTGGATGGGTCACTTAAAGTTTATGATTCTTAGTTTTCTCCCTGCCTTTATCATAAAATTATTTTAAAACCCATAGTTAATACATGACATGCTTTAAAAATTCTACATAGCTCTAAAGTGTTATTTCACTTCAGGAACTAGTAATAGTATAAATGTTCAATAAAGATTAGCACTGATTCAAGAATCACTTATGACGCATAAAGAAGATTTCAATTCTGTTAAGTGCTACCAAAAAATGGCCTTTCCTTGAGGCAATTACTCGGTTTCTGTGGTTCCCAAAGCTGGCTGTTCAGACTGATGTTTAAGAATCACTGGTTCTCGCCAGGGTTTGCCGAGATAGCTCAGTTGGGAGAGCGTTAGACTGAAGAATCACTGGTTCTAAAAGGGTTTCATCTCAAAGATTAAATTCAGACAACCCAAGAAAAATCCGCAAGCCAGGCACATTTCTTTATTTGAAAATCATACCCTGAGTAGGTAGGAAGGGGGATGAAAAAAGATTAGCACCCAAGAAATGACTATTACTTCCTACCTACCCAAGAGTTTGACTACTGTCCATACTGATCGTCCTTCTTTCATCCTATGCCCATAACTACCTTCTGTCTGAAAGACAATCATCCACAGATACTAACCTCTGCTCCTGATCACACAAATAAGGCTAGTAAGTTTCTTGGATTTGATTATTCCCAGAAGCAAAATAAAAACTAAAACAAAGAGATTCAACACACAGCCTTTAACACAAAGATTTATAAAAGAAAACAAGGGCAATTACCAAAAATTAAAAGAACAGCTAGTATAACAGGTGTTATAGTATAAGGTAAGCAAGAAATTAAGAAACATAATTTTTTAAAATTTATTTTCTTTTAATGTTTATTTTTGAGAGAGACACACATAGAGTGCGAGCGGGGAAGGGGCAGAGAAAAACACACACACACAGAATTTGAAGCAGGATCCAGGCTCTGATCTGTCAGCACAGAGCCCAACGTGGGGCTCGAGCTCACATGCCATGAGTTCATGACCTGAGCTGAAGTCGGACGCTTGATCAACTGAGCCACCCAGGTGCCCAAGAGACATGATTTTTAACCCACCATGTACTCTCTCCCACAGATTATTAACAATACGTTCAGTCTGTCTTGAATCAACTAAAATGTCCTAAACACTGTGAAAATAAGGGGAAATCTCATGAAAATGCGTCAGGAGACCAGAAGGGGAAACCCTCACACCCGACAACTAGTCATCAACTGCAGACCCCAACACAGAGAGGTACCTTGCATTCTAAACAGGAAGAAGCCTATCCTTTACTACCACTGCAGGAGGAAGAAAGATCTTCACCTTGCCCAGCAACAGCTCAGCCCATGAGAGACTATCACAACTCCACCAAGAAGCTACTACACTTTGAACTCCATTTACTCCAATGGACTTTTGTTTAGAACAGCCTTTCCCAATCTCCTCCTTTCCTCTATACGAAGCCATTCTCCTTTATCCTCCAGATCTGCCTCTGATTTTGCCATAGCTTGCCTGTCCTGAATCTAATGCTCTGTTATTCCCAAATAAACGCACTGTGCTGGTAAAATAACTGACAATTTTCTTTCCAAGGTTAACACCACCAACTAATAAATAGCTAAGGTTTCTTTCATCCAAGAACCTCCCAATCTACCAAGTTTAAGAAAAAACACAACTTCATACTCATCTATTCCCCTCACCATTCCCTCCCCTCTTGGCATATTCTCCTAGAGAAATGTTATCATAACATTACCTCTGTAATAACTCTGCCAAAAAAATTTAGTCTGAACCTTACCTTAAGGAAACAATTAGACAAAGGACATTTGGCAAAACACCTACCCTGGGCACTTAAGCTATTACAACATAATGAGCAACCATGAAAGGCTGGGGAGCTGTTCTGGATTAAAGGAGCCTAAAAAGGAAAGACAGGTAAATGTAATATGCAGTTCTTTATCAGAAAAAAGTAGCTGCAAAGGACACTGTTGGGTCAACTGGGCAAATAACTGTAGCAATACTAACTTTCCACATGTGGTAATAGGTACAGGGCCCATATGTTAGAGAGAAAATCCTTTTCCTTAGGAGATACACGTACTTAGTTTAGAGGTGTGATATCACTACTTCTGCAATAAACTCTGAAATGGTTCAAGAAAAAGTTCCCTACATGTGCTTGTGTGTGTGTACAGAGAGGAAGAAACTAAACAAATATGGCAAAATCTTAACTATTCAAACTCAGTCAAGGACACTCAGGGGCTTGTTTTACTAGTCTTGCCAGGTTTCTTAATGTTTGAAATTTTCAAAAGAAGACACTGAGGAAGAAATGAAATTTACTCACTAGCTGTTTGACTTTAACTGCCTGTGGAATACCAGCTGGCTGAGAAAGGACAGGGCTCGGTGGTGCAAGTTTGATCTGGACTGGAGCAATGACAGGCTTGTCAGATGTGGTCACAGCAGAGGTCACGACAGGTTTCACAGACGGAAGACAGATAGCTGCTGCGGAGGGTTCTCCGAAAGTCACGGCGGGGAGGGCCAGCGTGACTGCTGCCCCAGAGACACCTGGCTTCTCAGGTGGAAGGGAGACTGCTGTGACTGTGTTCTGTATAGATGTCACAAGTGGCTTTGGGGTCTGAAGCAGAACAGTTCCAGCTGCTGTTCCTCCTGGTGCAGCAGGTGGGCCCACAGAATGAAGTGTCACAACTCCTGTTTTTGCTCCCCCTGGGCCAGCAAGTGGATTCCGAGCTGGCACTGACACAGTACTGGGAGTTGTTCCTCCAGAGATGATGACAGGCTTTTCAGGCTGGATTGAGCAAACGGTTGTTGTCACCACGGGAGAAGTTGCCGCTGCAGTGGTACTGGCAGCAGTGACTCCCTCGCTACAGGTCTGCTGAACACACTGCTGAATAAAGCTCTGAGCATTGGGCATGAGTTTTCGTAAGGCAGTCACACTTTTCTAGAAACAGGAGAAGAAAAAAGAACTTAATTAAGTAAATCAACTGCTAGTAAAACCAAAGGATTTAGTATTTCATAGTTTTGGATTTTTCATAGCTTTTTTCATACAACATAAAATAAATCAAAAATGTATCAGGTGTTTCAGTTGAGAAATCTGGGCATCACTTCATATTCAGATCCTGTCAAAATCCAGGATAAAATCCATTTAAAGCCCCAAAGTACATTATTTTTTCGATAGGAAATTATCTCCCAGTATTAAACTTATTTTATAGACCTCAATATCAACTTAGTAAAATAAAAACACTGTCATACTTGTTTATATTACCTATACCCCATAATAAATCATTAATAACTTTAGTATCTATAGGTTTGTTTATAACAATAGAATGTACCAAAAAAAGGTTTTGGTAAACAACTTGCAAGCGTTGGATAGACAGTCTTTAAATCAAAATAAAATACCCAAAAAAAACCAAAAACAAAAATAAAACTAATACAAACAAGGTCCATTTCCTTAATTGAGCTAGAATATTTTCATTTATTTGTTTTATTTATCTATTTATCTGAGGGAGACAGAATGCAAGTGCATGCATGCAAGAGAAAAGCAGAGGGAGAGGAAGGGAGATAATC
Source organism: Suricata suricatta (assembly GCF_006229205.1). Lineage (NCBI taxonomy): Eukaryota > Metazoa > Chordata > Mammalia > Carnivora > Herpestidae > Suricata > Suricata suricatta. The sequence goes on from NC_043713.1 coordinate 44,031,991, forward strand.
TTTTTTTTTTTGGAAAGAGAGAATCTTAAGCAGGCTCCACGCTCAGCATGGAGACCAGCTCGGGGCTCAACCTCATGATTTGAGCCAAAATAAAAGCTGGACACTTAACTGACTGAGCCCCTCAGGCACCCCAGGCTAGAATATCTTGACTGGATTTTGGATTTTACATTGGTGTCTCTCTTATATCTTTTTAAAAGAGTAGAAGCAGTTTGAACTAAAAAGTAGAACATTCTTTCTGTCCCTGGGGATTTTGTTTTCAAGTAAGAAAAAAAATGGAAAAGGAGGCAGACAGGAGGGTATCTTTTAGTGAAGTCAAGGGCTGTTTGGAAGCTTTCCTTGTTTTGACACTTAAATTCAGTCAGGCTGCCTTTGTTTAAGAAGCAAGTAAGAACCATTGTTCCTTCTTCTCTTTCCTTTTAGTTACTTCCCTTACTTTTTTTTATTAAAAAGGATTGAAAAGCTCTCTAAAGGTTTTCAAATAGGGGGAAAAATGGTAACAAAGGAAAGAAACAAAGAGTCTCTATAATCTTTTTCCAAACTTTAAAAACAAGCTGCTTTGGAACCACATGAACAGATGCAGTGTGACCTGATTAAGTTTAAGCTGGAATTCTAGTATGAGGGAGTCCTGAGAAAAACACAATTTAAAAAATGTTAAAATAATGAGACTCAAAACGATAATTAAAAATGTATGTCTACATTATCTCTAGATCAGCTGGCCAGCGTTAAGTTTAAATGTTGAGTCCCTCATCTTTATGCCATGGTCAACATCCAAAAGCTTTCAAAGATGAGGGGGGAAAATTCTCAAGAAAAAAAAAAGGACAAAGCTTAATAGATCCTTAAAAAAATACATACAGGGACACCTGGGTGGTTCAGTCAGTTAAGCTTCTGGTCCTTGATTTCAGCTCAGGTCCTGATCTCACTATTTGTGAGACTGAGCCCCACACTGGGCTCTGTGCTGACAGCAAGGAGCCTGCTCAGGATTCTCTTTGCCCCTCCCCCTCGCTCATGCACACATGTGCACATGCTTGCTCTCTCTCTCTCTCAAAATAAATTAGTCAATCTAAACAGGTTTTTTCATCTCCAAAATAGAAAATACTACGAAATCTAGCACCTAGTATTCTCAAAAGACTGATCATGAAAATTAAGTGTAAACGACACAAATTTAAAAAGTATCTAGCAAAGCACAGAATATGTAATAGAAGCCTACTGATTATCTCCCTTCTCCCCATGGTGTTTCCAGAGAGTATGAAATATAGATAAATTCAAGAGTTTTCAGTGTCATACAGACAACCTATAGCTCACAGAACTTAAGCATTGAAAGGGACCCAAGGAAGAACTGCCTCTAACTTCTTAATCAAGAGGGTCATCCAAAAGCAGGGTAGCAGTCATTTGATATTAGGTATTATTCTGCACCTGCAATCTGCCTTTTCCCAGACCAAGTCCCCTCTAGTTAAAAACATTCTCAGTTTCTATAGCCACATTTCATATCATATGACTGGCACCCTCCTAAGCAAGGTGCTCACCCTTCTAGTGACAGTTTCTACTGTTTTAGTATCTGTCTGAAGAGGTACCCCATTTCCCTTCCAACTCTTCTCTCAGGAGGCAACCAAAAGGAGTCTTCCACTGTGGCAACTCTTTCATCTCCCCTAGATAGTTAAGCCAAATCTTTCTAAGCCTAACTCCTCATTCCATTATTTCAAAATTTATGAGATGCCTCTGTGGTTCACTGGAATCCCAGGTCTTTAATGACTGTATAAATTTCAATTTGATTCCTTTTCAGCTTCTGAATATCCAAAAAAAAAGATTTTTATAGTCTCTTGTTATCAAAGTTACTGTTCTACATCAAAATTCTATTTAATTCAACAACTCTTCAAAAAGAGTATGCCTCCTATGAGTTTTTAAAAATAACAGCTCTCTGGGGCACCTGTGTGGCTCAGTCAGTTAAGTGGCCGATTTCAGCTCAGGTCATGATCTCAGAGTTTGTAGGTTCAAGCCCTGCATCAGGATCTGTGCTGACAGCTCAGAGCCTGGAGCCTCCTTTGATTCTGTGTCTCCCTCTGTCTCTGACCATCCCCTGCTCACTACTCTCGTTCTTTCTCAAAAAAAAAAAAAAAAAAAGTTAAAAAAAATTTTTTTAATAAAAAATAAAAATAAATAAATAAAAAGAACAGCTCTCCCACTAAATTTGGTACTATGTGATTTGTTATTTCTAGGACAATATGAGGCATTAGGACAAAGCAGAAGGCCCTATTTTAAAGGAAAAGCCAAGGCATTTGAGGATGTAAGCTTTAACAAAGTAATCATTAAGTTCTGTTCGTGAATGAAATATTACTTGTTTCCTCAAAGTATTCCAATCCAAAGAATATGGACTATAAATGTTCTTAACAGATAACAACAGTGGAGAGCTCTCTCCTACACTGTTACTATCTTCTCATTAAACTGCTGCCATTTTGAAATATTCAGGTTTTCTATTATTTTTCTAAATTACTTTAAAGTAATCAAAGCAAATAATTTCTTCAAAGTAACACACAACTTTACCTTAAGAAAAGGAACGAGGTGAGGCTGAGGTGAAGACTTGAGTTCAACATACAGTTGTCTAGTAAATTCTTCTGCTTCAATTTTTGCATCCTGAGGTACAGGAGAAAGAACAATACTTTTAGGTTTACAAACATTTTAAAAGAGAAAAGGTATGTAATTCATTGATATAAGGAGGTAAAAGACCTACCTGTATTCTGAAAACTGTAAGATGTTAATGAATGAAATTGAAGAGGACACAGGTAAATGGAAACATACAGCAAGCTCATGGGATTAGAAGAATACTGTTAACATGTTCGTACTACCCAAAGCAATCTACAGATTAAATGCAAGTCCTATCAAAATACCAACAGCATTTTTCACATAACTAGAACAAATAGTCCTAAAATCTGTGTGGAACCACAAAAGACCCTGAACAGCCAATCTTGAGTAAGAAGAAAGCTGGAGATATCACAATCCCAGATTTCAAACTATACTACCAAGCTATAGTAATCCAAATAGTATAGTATTGACACAAAAAAAAGACACGGATCAATGGAACAGAATAAAGATCCAAGAAATAAACCTATGTGTATATGGTCAATTAATCTACAACAAACAATGTGAGAATATACAATGGGGAAAACATAGTCTCTCCAATAAAAAGTGTTGAGAAAACTGGACAGCTACATACAAAACAATAAAACTGAAGCACTTTCTTAAACCATATGCAAAAATAAATCCACAATGCATTAAAGACCTAAATGTGAGACCTGGAACCATACAACGCCAGAAAAAACATAGGCAGTAAATTCTTAGACATCAACCATAGCAATATTTTTCAGGGTATGTCTTCTCAGGCAAAGGAAAGAAAAGCAAAAATAAACTACTGAATCTATAACAAACTAAAAAGCTTTTGCAGAACAAAGGAAACCATCAACAAAACGAAAAGGCAGCTTATTGAATAGGGAGAAGATAATGTGCAAATTACATACTTGATAAGGGGTTAATATCCAAAATATATAAAGAATTCATACAACTCAATACCAAAAAAAAATCATCTGATTAAAAAGACAGAGGACCTGAATAGACATTCTTCCAAAGAAGACTTAGCATGGCAAGCAGACACGAGTGTCTCAATATCACTGATCATCAGGAAAATCCAAATCAAAACCACAATGAGATATTACCTCACACCAGTCAAAATGGCTATCAAAAACACAAGAAATTATAAATGTTGGCAAGGATGTAGAGAAAAGGAAACCCTTATGCACTATTGGAAGGAATGTAAATTAGTGCAGTTGTTATGGAAAACAGTATGAAGACTTCTCAAAAATTTAAAAATTAAAGTAACACATGATTCGCTTCTGGGTATTTACCCCCCCCAAAAAATTGGAAAAGATATATGCACCCCTGTGTTTACTGCAGCATTGTTTACAATGTCTAAGATATAAAAGCAACCTAAATGCCCATCATTAGATGACTTGATAAAAAAGATGCGGCAAATACAATGGAGTATCGCTCAGCCATAAAACAAAATAAGATCTTGCCATTCACAACATGGATGGACCTAAAGGGTATTATGCTAACTGAAGTAAGTCAGACAGGAGAAAAGACAAATACTGTAAGATTTCACTTATATATGAAATCTAAAAAATAATACCAATAAAGAGAACTCTCAAATACAGAGAAGAAACTGAGGAGGAGAAAACAAGCAAATTAAGTGAAGGGGCTTAGGAAGGGCAAACTTCCAGTTATAAAATAAATCAGTCAGAGGGATGGAAAGGACAGCACAGGAAATATAGCAAATAATATTGCAATAACTTTTATGGTGACAGATGGTAAGTACACTTTCTGTGGTAAGCATTGTGTTATGTATATAATTGTCAAATCACTATGCTGTACACCTGAAGATATAACATTGTATGTCAACTATACTTTAATCAAAAATTTAAAATTTAGGTTAATTTGAATTTTTAAAAATGCTTGAAAGTTAGGTTAATGTGTTTATAGGACTTATAATTTTAAACATCTAAAATAGTTTTCCCAAGTGGAAAACTGTTTCAAATTAGCTCTGTTTCTAACAAATTACGGGTAGCATCTTTTACAGTAGTAAAGAAGGTATTTTAACATTTATAAAGTATGCTTGTTTTCCTGTACAATATTTGAAATATACACATCTTCTGCTAGGAAAAAGTGACCATTTTTATACAAAAAAAATACACAAAATTCTCATTATATGGTCAGAGAAACCTGTAGATTTTAGTAGTTCAAAAAATTCAAAACTATATTTGTTACATTCTCAGGATATTTCTTAAGTATATACTATGTAATATTTGCTAATTTCCATTTTCATCTGTTTTAATGTATATAAGCATTTTATCTGAAAGATATTAAAAAATGAATGATATATAATTTAAAAAAATTTTTTTTAACGTTTGTTTATTTTTGAGAGAGAGAGAGACACACAGAGTGTGAGTGGGGGAGGGTCAGAGAGAAAGACACACACAGAATCAGAAGCAGGCTCCAAGCTCTGAGCTGTCAGCGCAGAGCCTGACATGGGGCTTGAACCCACGAACTGTGAGATCATGACCTGAGCTGAAGTCGGTTGTTTAACCAACTGAGCCACCCAGGCACCCCAATGATGTATAATCTGACAGCTGAAAAATTTAGCATCTTGGAACTTGTAACTCAAAGACTATCACATTTTTTTTTAATGTTTATTTATTTTGAGAGAGACAGAAAGTGCACACAAGTGGGGGAGGGGAAAGAATCCCAAGCAGGCTCCCCACTGTCAGCACAGAGCCCAATGCAAGGCTCAATCTCACAAAACATAAGATCATTGCACACCCAACCGACCAAGACACCCAGGCACCCCAAAGATCATCACATTTATTACTCTTCTCATTTTAAGAGAAGGAAAGGCAGATTTAAGAAAATTAACTTACTTCCACAGGTTACAAAGTTTGTTGTTTGAACTTACAGGCTGGCTTTCTGGCATTTGCAATTCTAATACCAATTTTTTATTTAACCAAATAGTCAACCTTCTCTCCAAGACCTTTTAGGCTAAGGCATGTAGAAAATACAATAGATTTACTTGTCTCAGATTTTATTAATACGAAGCTTTTAAAAAGCAAAAGCAGGGGCACCTGGGGGGCTCAGTTGGTTAAGCTTTTGATTTTGGCTCAGGTCATGATCTCAGGGTTCATGGGTTAGAGCCCCACCTTGGGCTCTGTGGTCTGCTTAAGATTCTCTTTCTCCTCCTCTCTCTGTCCCTAACACCTGGCGTGCTTTCTCTCTCTCAAAAGAAACTTAAAAAAAAAAAAAGGTTAAAGCACAGTTTATCAAAAAAATCCATCTAACATAAACCTCACTTAAAAATACATCCCATTTAAAACATGTTCTAAGAATTCTGACAAGAATTTTCATGTTTTCAGAATAGTCACTTACCAAAAGTTGTTCCACCAGTTTCTTAACATTCTGCCCCATTTCTGGGGACTGTGATCCACTACACGCTAGTTTTATTAACATGGCAAGGAAGTTCTTACATTTCTTCACATTTTCTAGCATTGCCTAAGTAAACAAATGTATATAAACACAAATTGTTAGCTAGAAAACAGAATTCAAGAAAATGTGTAAAGTGCTACATTCATGCATGGTGGAAGTGAGAGCTTACCGGAGAAAGATTCGCCTGTGCAGCTGCTGAGTTCTCTGCTCTGAGACTGGGCTCGGCTGAGAGGGCAGGTGAAGGCTTCGGGGTAGTTACAGAATTCAAGGGCTTTCCAGGAGTAACTGTGACAACATTGGTTGGCATAGCCACAGACTGAAATTAAAAGTAGTGTATATTTAGATACATTTACTATAATCTATATCACAGGTTGGTGCCTCATTTCACACTTACCAGACTACAAATGGATCTTGACATCTTTGTTTTCATGTTATGCTCTACTAGCGTAAGGCAATGGCACATGGCTGTAAGGCTCTGGACTTTAATGGATCTGGGTTTCATTCTCATCCACCTACCTACTTTTTATTGACACCTACTGAGTGTTGGCCTCAAGCAACTTACTTAATCTTTCTAATCCTTTGACTCCTGTCTGTAAAAAAATAAGGACAGAAATGGTACCTACCTACTCTCCTAAGGTCATTTGTGAAAAACAGTACCAAGCATATGGTCCTCAAAAAACATTAATACTTCTCTAAAAAGAATTTGAAATAGTCTTTATATGAAAATACAGAATTTCCTATTCTATAATTTTCTGCTTTTTCTTAAGTATAAACGAGAGAGATATATTGATCCTTTTATATTCAGATGCTACTTTTATTAGACTATTATTAGAGTAAACATAATTTTACAAACTGTGATAGCTTATTTTCACAGTGAAAAGAAGTTTGGTTCTTCTACCCTCTACTGAAATGAAGTGTGATTCTAGCACCACCTGCAGGATAAAAAATTTAATACAAGAAATCACAAGTCAGTTAAAAATGTAGACATCTATACCGAGGGAAAGCAAAAATCTTATTTTAAAACAAACAATGAAAGTTACAGAACTGGAATCAAGTTTAGCAGGGGACAGGGAAACAAGAGTATTTATAATTCATGCAGAAAACTAAACAATGCACTATCGCTTTAATTGAAATACTAGTATTCTAAGGCATACAACACAAAAAGATCAGCTTGCAATCACCTTCAAGAAAATTTCCTTTGGTAGCAATCACAAAAAGTGAATTCAAATGTACGTCAAAATTTCCCACTTTAGAAAGACTGGAGCATATATTAGATAAGCGTGTTTTAAGGGTAAAAAAATGGGAAAGAAATTAAAAACCATGATTAATGAAGAAGAGTAGAATGAATGATGAAATGTTAGGCAAAAAATTAAAAATTGCACCTAAGTTGGTAAGATTTTATTAAATATAAGCAGATCTCAAAGGGAATAATGAAAATGAGTCCCCTTCCTGTTCCCAGCCTTAGTCTTGCTCTTCAAAGACAACTCCTGTGCAGTTTCTCTGAATCTTTTTGAAGACTGTCTAATAAACTTTTTCAGGGTAATGTACAATAATGAAATATTCTTTCTTCAGTTAAGTCTATATTCATTCAAGTCTAGATTTATACTCTGCCCTTAATTCCTTCTACTACCTTATTTAAGAACGTATAATCTAAAACTTTATCTGGTGATTATGATTACCTTCCAGAACCAAAGGGAAGTGTTCCTTGGGAACCTCAGGGTTCTTCTCCCTTATGAAGCAAAATAGGGCTCAATGAAATGTGAGCTTAGAAAAAACATCTTATTTTTTGTGAACAGATGAAGCATTTATGGCATTTCTACTTTGCCAATGTTTAATTGTCTCTAGTACACAATCTGTCCTTTATAACTCTTTCTAATATAGCTACTAGCTACCTCCCATGCCAATTCTGCCTCTTAAAAGGCACAGAGAGGTACACAATCCCAGTCTTCCTCTAGCTACATAATGCCACTGCAGTAATGGATGGACCATCTCAAACTCAATCATAACTCCTGATATTTTAGACTGGCCCATGGTAGTTCCATGCTTTGCAAGACCACACTGGCACTGATTATGAATGTCCAGGGGCCATGACCCAAAAGCTGACATCCTAGTAAAGTATTAGAACAGTCTCCAGAAGGCACAGGTGAAGTGCAAACTCAGAGGCAATACTCAATGAAGATGGAATTCCATCCTCCAAGACTGAGTGTACTCACTGTAACAAGAAATCCTTTATGGTACTATGTCTCCAATAGTCCAAATACAAGAAAATCAAGGAATCAAGGAGTAAAGAAATGAATGAAGCCACTTATCACTCCTAAAGACATGCTGGGGGGTCCTTGGGCTTCCCATTTCTGCCCACAGGGGGCACACTTTCACCAGAGGACACAGCAAGAGTTCTCATAAACTAGACACACGATTGCCTCCTGGGCACCACAGGTTTCTTGTGTCCAGGGAACAGCAGTAAAGAGCTTATCACGACCGGGGTATGTGACCTGACATCTGGGATAGGTAGGGTTGCTATCTTACAGTGCAGACTGAGAGGAGTATGTGTGGTGAATACAAGCGATCTACTTAAGTGACTGTTGGTATTTTCTTGCCCAACTGAAATGATATATAGCCAAGTACAGCAACTCTTGCCTCAAAAGAGCTTGGTGATTAGGACCTCAGATCCCTCAGGGATGAAGGTCTGGGCCCACTACCAGTTAAGCTACCAAGACCAGCAGAGTTATTAGTTGAGAATGAAGGGAATCTAGAATGGATAGGATAGTAAAGGAGGGAGATGATGAGTATCAGCCACAGCAGGGAGGACTGTAGTTCATCCTACTAACCTCCTCTTCTCTATTTCCCCAAGAAAGAAACCCACTGGAATCCCAAAATATCTGGTCTTCAACAATATTTAAGGAAGTAGCTTCCAGTGATACAAGGAATGAACTTGATATACCATCACAAGGAAATCTGTGTTGTCCCAGCTGTTGGCAATGTTATTATATTGCCTACAGTTGTCAGTTCTTTCAGGGTTTGCCTCAACTATAGAGAATTCCTTGCCCAACAGCACAACTCTCCCTATAGAACTGACATCCAATGACTCATCACAGAGAAGGAATTAAGGCCCAGCTGACCAAAGCTGACAAATAGTAGGACAACTCTGACAAGCCATATTTGCTCCAATGTTTCCCACCTGATTGGTGGAGGCTTTACTGGGCCTCCACCTAGTTCAGAGTCTTATTCTCCTTCCCTTCCCCAGGTATCAATAACTAATAACTATCCCCTACATCAAAATTCTGTCCTAGCACCTGCTTCTAGACACTATCACACGTGGCTATTGGGTACATTTGTATTAATTTAACACATTCAAGTAAAATTGACATTCCAAGAACAGATGCCATGTTTATCTTGTGTTTTCCACACCTCCAACTGTTCCCACTTTGTTAAGTGTCACCAAATATCACTGAATTGCTCTTCAAGGTCACATGGTTGTTGTGACAAACCTATACATCAGGCAGGAAACAGCTAAAGAAAGACGAGAGAATAAACAGCACACACATGGACACAAGTCAGTCACAACTTACCTGTACTGAGGAAGGCTTTGGAACAGTGGTTACCACAGTAGTTCCGATTTGTGCCAATTTTTTAACAGGTGCCACTGCCACTTTCTTAACTAACTGTGAACCAGAATTCTGGGTGGGGAAGTGGGGGAGGAGAGAGAGATAATAGAGTCATTAACATTAGTAATTTTATTTATTTATTTATTTAAAAAAAACTTTTATGTTTTCTAATTTATTTTTGAGAGACAGAGTGAGAGAGAGACACAGAATCTGAAGACAGCCTCCAGGCTCTAGGCTAGCTGTCAGCACAGACCCTGATGCAGGGCTCGAACCCATGAGCTGTGAGATCATGACCTGAGCTGTAGTCAGACTCTTAACCAAATGAGCCACCCAGGTGCCCCATTATTTATTTATTTTTGATGTTTATTTATTACTGAGACAGAAACAGAGCATGAATGGGGAAGGCACAGAGAGAGAGGGAAACATAGAATCTGAAGGAGACTCCAGGCTCTGAGCTATCAGCACAGAGCCCTATGCAGGGCTCAAACCCACAAACCATGAGATCATGACCTGAGCTGAAGTCAGACACTTAACCGACTGTGCCACCCAGGCGCCCCTAGCATTAGTAATTTTAAATCAATCAGTACTATGGTAAACATTAAACATTAAAACACTTCAAAGCACCTGGATGGCTCAGTCAGTGAAGTGTCCAACTTTGGCTCAGGTCATGATCTCACAGGGTTCATGTGCTTGAGCCCCGTATCAGGCTCTACGCTGACAGTAGAGACTGCTTTGGATCCTCTGCCCCCTTTCTTTGACTCTTCCCCACTTGTGCGTGCTCGCTCTAGCTCTCAATCTCGCTATCTCTCTCTCTCTCTCTCTCTCGTTTTTTTTTTAATGTTTTTATTTATTTTTGATACAGAAAGAGACAGAGCATGAGAGGGGGAGGGGCAGAGAGAGGAGACACAGAAATGGAAGCAGGCTCCAGGCTCTGAGCCAGCTGTCAGCACAGAGCCTGACGTGGGGCTCGAACCCACAAATGTGAGATCTGACCTGAGCCGAAGTCGGAGGCTTAACCAACTGAGCCAGCCAGGCGCCCCTCTCTCTCTCAAATAAATAAACATTTAAAAAAATTGTAAAACACTTTGCCACAGCAAACTCCTTTGTTATAACTGGCTTTATATAACCTTAATAGTTTTTAGCCCATTCTCCACTGTGAACCTAACTGGTCATTTGGCCAATTGACACTATTTCATATTCCTTAAGGAGGCAACTTAACAAATAAATATCACAGTATTTTTAACATTAAAACCTTAAACTTTACTCTTTGGCTCATACAGAAAACATACAGATTTTTTTCTAATTTTTTTTTTTTTAAGAGAGAACACAAGTTAGGGAGGGGCAAAAAGAAAGAGAGAATCTTAAGGTGCCTCCACACCCAGATGGGAGTCTAATGCTGGGCTCTGGGCTCAATTTCATGACCCTGAGATCCTGACCTGAGCCGAAATTGAGAGTTGGATGCTTAACCAACAAAGCAACTCAGGCACCCCAAAAAACATTTGGATTCTTATTTAACATCTTATTATAAAAAAAAGTCTGCTAACCTATCTTCTCAACTCACAGCAGTTAGGTAAAGCAAACTAGAAAAGAAAGGGGCAGGGGCACCTGGGTGACTCAGTCAGTTAAGCATAACTTCCATTCAGGTTATGATCTCACAATTTGTGAATTTGATCCCCGCACTGGGCTCTGTGCTGACAACTCAGAGCATGGAGCCTGCTTCAGATTCTGTTTTCTGCCTCTCTCTCTGCCCCTCCCCCACTTGTGCTCGATCTCTCTCTCTCTCTCAAAAATAATAAACATTAAGAAAAAAAGGAAAGGAGCAGCTATCATTGAAAGATACAGTAACAGAGAAAATGAGAACCTAGAATCAAATATTAGAGGAGCACAAAATGGGGGTTAGGGGTGGTAGACAAAACTGGCAGAAAATATTACCACAGAACACGATGCAATCTTTCATTAGGATGAACCTGACTCATCGAGAAAATGCTATACTACATTCAGCATTTTTTACTTTACCAGAGAAAGATGCTATTAAAATATACATATATATATATACACACACACACACACACACACACACACACATACATATTAACCTCTGCCACACAAGATAAGCTTCAGTTACCTAGAAAGATTACTATTGTTATAAAATAAACCATTTTCTAATAAGTAAATTAATGAAATATTACAGACTTCTTAAGTCATTCCTGTAAGATATGGATACAAATGAATAGTATAAAACTGTAGTGTTAATGTTTTACCACAAATTAGAATTAAAGCATATTAATTATTTTTTCCATTTAGACATGCAAATAGCCCTTGTAACATTCCCTTGAGAAACACAAAATCTTCGAGTATGAAGACAATATTATTTTGCAATTACCAAATGACAAAACCAAACATCTTGATTAACACACTCAAACAAGAATGGCTCAATTTCAAAAGTTGAGCAGAATCATCTATTATTTTTATTCACAATTACACATATATTTATATGAAGATAATAGCTAGAAAAACAACAACAACAACAACAATAATAATAATAACTGAAGTATGTTACCGGCACTGTACAAATTTTAACAGTAGGAGTATTTGTTGGGACAGCTGGCCTTGAAGTGATGTTAGTAGTGGTCTCTGCTCTTGTCACAGCTTGCTGAGGAGATACCAACATCAACTGGCCACTGTTACTTTTGATTAAAACTGTTCCTAGAATTAAAAGAAAAAAAATATGACCTCTAAGCTAATAAACATAATCACCATATATTTTGTGTTCTGACCATTTCTTTCAATGATGTAAAAAGTTCTCAACAAGTGACTGATACACACTAAATTTCATCTATACTAATTACCATATATAATATGAAAAAATGTTTTCATTCAAAGCTACTTAAAATATTAAAAGTCCAAGCCTATGGCCCGTACTCTTGAAGCCAAAACACTTTTTCTCCATGACATCAAACTGTAAAACTACAGTGCGTAAGATGATATGGTAATGGCACTGGACTACACAAAGTGGCCGATGGAATAAATTAGAGAATTCCAGAATAGACTAAGGCAGATATGTCATATCAAATTTTCCTAAGAGGCACTGAAGATTAGTGAGGAAAACAGCAGACTATTCAATAAGCAAGGCTGGATCAATTAGTTATTTATATGGAAAAGATTAAAAGTATCGTACCACATACAAAACCCCTAAAAGCATTAAGAATACAAAGGTAAAAAGTAAAAGCTTTTAAGCTCTTAGATAATATACAAAATTATCTTTCTGAATTTGGGACAGGGAGAATTTCCTTAATAAATCTGATACATTCTATATACCAAAAAACCACTTTTGTTTAGCAAAAGACACAATCAAGTAAAAAAACAATTAAATGGAAAAAAATTTAGTTTACTTATGTTCGAAGAATGAATATCAAAAATGCACAAAGAAACATACATGCCAATGACAAGAAAAGGTAAATTAAGACCACAGCGAGATACCAATTTATATCTACCTAGACAGGCAAAAATTAAGAAGTCCAAAGACTACATTAAATGTTAGAAAAATGTATAGCAACAGGAACTCTAAAAATCTTAACGATGGTAATGTAATATGGTGGAACTGCTTTGTTCAACTTTACATGATTGTGCCAAATTGATTCCCATTTGCACTCTCTAACCTGGCAGTATTTCTAATCTAAAGAAATTCCTGTCCACATAAGTAGGAGGCATAAACAGGAATATTCATAGCTGAAGTCCCATTTCTGGAATGGGAGCATAAAGAGCTAACAAACCTGCTCCCTAGCAAAGCAACCATAACTGGTGAAAATGATTTTTAAAAACACTATTTAAAATCTTTGGAAATTGCCTGAAGGCATACATAAAATGAATACACTATTATTATAGAGGATTTATTAAAACTCAGTAAAAACAGCAAAAATCTGTGGCATCTGAACCATGACCTGCTCCCTTTTCCTTCTCAGATCAGGCAATGTGGTCAACAGAGGGCTTCCTCCTCTCCCAAGCTCCAGTTGAGGACTCTGGTATCTTCCTGGGAAGAGCAGGCCACCAGCATTTTTGATCTCCCCCACAAAAGGTGCATACAGCAGAGGGCAAATCTGAGATAAGTGCATCCAAAAGTTTCTAGGCTTCTTTTACTCAGCTCCACTCATTAAAGGAAGGCTCTACCTCAGGGATGGCACACTAAAAATATCTGGACCCCAAACTCCTTCACCCCAGTTATTTTGTAGGAGTTATCCCATGCTGGAAGGGTAAGCAGATAAGACCAAAAGCTACTACCACCCATGCCCAGTACCCCACTCCTAAAGCAGGGATGTTGCTCAGAGAGAAACATGCCACAATTCTGGTCCCCACTCCAAATATCTCCCTAGCCTAGAGAGGCTGACTTTATTTCAACACAACATGGGGTAACTCAAAGGTAAGAGCACTCTCAAATACAACAAACGAAAGATGATAGCTTCATGACAGATACAAGATAGGCAATAATCCTAGCTCTAGTTTACCAGAGAGAACCAGATAAAGAGATCACTAAAAAGGGTCCTCCTGATGTCAGAACAAACCTCAAACAATAACCTAAAAAATTACCCTGTAAAGGAGTCTAAATTTAATTGGATCAGACTATGGCAACCAATAGAGCTTAATAGCTAGGGGTGGTATCAGCAGAGACACACGGCTTAACAGGAATCAGAGAAAGTCAAAGAGAGTCCTGCTAAAACCAAGGCTGTGCACTCTGCGGTGTAACATCAGAGGCTTCCCATTGTAGGGAAAATAGACTTCACTAAAATAATCTGGCCAAACAACAATAATACCCTCAAGGGAACAGGGGATGGCATCCAGAGTTGCTACAATATATTACTCTTGAATAGCAAATTACAGTACATGCAAAGAAAAAGATGGGGCGCCTGGGTGGCTCAGTCAGTTAAGCGTCTGGTTTCAGCCTAGGTCATGATCTCACAGTTCGTGGGTTCGAGCCCCGTGTCAGGCTCTGTGCTGACTACTAGCTCAGAGCCTGGAGCCTGCTTCAGATTCTGTGTCCCTCTCTCTCTGCCCTCCCTTGCTAGCCCTGTCTCTCTCTGTCTCTCAAAAATAAATTTAAAAAGCATTAAAAAAAAAAAAAAAGAAAGAAAAACTGTGACACATAGGGGAAAAAAGGCAGGCAAGAGAAACCACCTATGTGACCATCTAGATGTTAGATCTAACAACAAAACCTTCAAAGTAAACATTATGCAACATTGTTCAACAGTTGTTCAAAAGACAAAAGGAAACAGTCTTAAAAAGCAAAGGAAAGTATGATGATATCACCAAACAGAGACTATTCTTAGAGGGATAGGTATCATAAAAAAATAACTTCTGTAGTTAGAAAGGACAATAACAAAAAATTCACTAGAAGGGTTTGACAGTAAAACTGAGGAAGTAGAAGAAAGATCAGTGAACTTGAAGATAGATCAACAGATTATTAAATCCAAAGAAAGGAGAGGAAAAAAGAATAAAGAAAAGTGAATAGAACCTCAGAGAAATGTGGCTGATAGGCATCACAACATGGGCATAATGTGAGTACCAGAGAGGGAGGACAAGAGAGAGAGAGAGACAGGGAGAGAGAGAGAGAAACAGAAAAGCATTCAAAGAAATAGTGGCCGACAACTCCCCAAATTCGATGAACAATACTCTGGATGTCTAAATAGCTCAACAAACTCTAATAAATTCAAAGAGATACACATCAAGTCACATCATAATAAAAAGATTCACCTCTTAAAGGAAAATCCTTAGAACAGTAAGAGAAAACTGACTATAAGAGAACCTCAATAGAAGTAACAGCTTATTTCTCATCAAAAACAATAGAGATGAGAAGGTAGTATATTGACATATTCCACTTGCTGAGAGGCAAAGAAAAAAAATCAATGAACAATTAGATATTAAAAATATCAATCAAAGTTAAAGGAAAAATAAAGGCATTCCCAAATAAAAACTGAAAGGATTGGTGGGCTAATTGACACACCATACAAAAAATACTAAATAAAATTCTCCAGGGTCAAAACTAGTGACCCCAGGCAATAAATCAAATTCAAATAAGAAAAGGCACTGGTTAGGGTAATTATGTAGTTTGACAATATAAATGCATATTAATTCTGCTTTTTTCTCTTAATTTTATTAAAAAATTGTTTATAAAAACAATTGTATAAAACAGTATATATATAATTATATTGTTGGCTCTATACCATAAAAATAATATATTTGTGAATAACAGCAGAAAAAAAGTGGGTAGGAGTAAAGCTAAGGAAACTACTTTAGATAAAATCTCAAATCCACAGGAACAAATGAAGAAAACCAGAAATGGCAAATAAAAGTAATGAAACAAATGCTACAAATACATCTTGTGCTCCTTTCCTCCATCAGTTTCCTTAAATACCATAAAGATACATTATGTAATAATAACAAAGTATTGTTGGGTTTCTAACATATCAAGGTATAATATATAGAGCAATAATAGCACAAAAATAAAAGAGAGAAAAATGAGCTAAATAGGAGAAATGTTTCAAGATCTCACCCAATTAAGTTAATATAAACATGAAATAAATTCTAATATGATATGCACTACAAACTATATTGTAACCTATAGAACCACTAAATATACATACTGAAAAATTATAAAGAAATTGAAGTGTTACACTAGAAAATATTCACTTAATGCAAATGAAATCAGGAAAAAAACTAGAGAAACAAAAAGGAGAGGAAATACACAGAAACAAAAATAATGGCACACCTAAAGCCAACTACATATCATGTAATGTGAATGGGTTAAGTAATCCAATCAAAAGCAAAAGTGTCTGAGCGCCTGGGTGGCTCAGCCAGTTAGGCGCCCAGACTCTTGATTTTGGCTCAGGTTGTGATCTCACAGTTCATGAGTTTGAGTCCCACATTGGGCTCTGCACTGACAGTGCAGAGCCTGCTTGGAATTTTCTCTCTCTCCCTCTCTGCTCCTCCTCTGTTCATGTTCTCTCTCTAAATAAATGAATAAATAAATAAATAAATAAATAAACTTAAAAAAAAAGATATACAACAGCAACCATAAGAAAGCTAGAGTGGTCATACCAATAGTAGACAAAATAGACTAAATATGTTACTAGAGAGAAAAAGGGGCATTTTATAACTGATATCACACCCAATGGATTAGGAATATTAATATGTGCCCCTAAAATAAATCCCAAAATATACAATGCAAAAGCTGACATAAGTGAAGGAAAAAATAGAAATTCAATGATAATAATTGAGAGACTTCAATACCCCACTTTCAATAATGGATTAGACAACTATATAGAGACCAACAAGGAAATCAAATACTTGAGCAATACTATAAACCAAACAATCTGTAGACTACTCCATCCAAACAACAGCATTCTCCATAAGTACACATCGTACATGCTCCACAGTTTAGGAAATAAAATAAGCTCTAATTAAATTTAAAAAGACTAAAATATTACAATGTATAGTCTCCAATTACAATGGAATAAAATTTGAAATCAGTAACAAAAAGGAAATTGGGGGAATTCGCAAATATTTAGAGATTAATTACTTCTAAGTAGTCAGTTGGTCAATGAAGAAATCACGAGGGAAATTGGAAAATACTTTGAAAGGAGTAAAAATGAAAACATAATATGCCAAAATTTATGGAATGCAGCTAAAGCAAGGCTTAATAGGACATCGATAGTTATTTTTGATGGTATTTAAAAAGAAAAAACATTCAAATCAGTAACTTAAACTTCCATTTTAAGATACTGGTGGGGGGGGCGCGCCTGGGTGGCTCAGTCGGTTAAGCCTCCGACTTCGGCTCAGGTCAGATCTCACATTCGTGGGTTCGAGCCCCACATCAGGCTCTGTGCTGACAGCTAGCTCAGAGCCTGGAGCCTGCTTCCGGTTCTGTGTCTCCTTCTCTCTCTGCCCCTCCCCCTCTCATGCTCTGTCTCTCTCTGTATCAAAAATAAATAAAACATTTAAAAAAATTAAAAAAAAAAGATACTGGGGGGGAAAAGCAAAATAAAAACTAAAGCAAGCAGATGAAAAGAAATCAATGAAGATTAGAGCAGAAGTAAATACAGGATAAAAACAATTGAGAAAAAGAAAAACAAAAGTTGGTTCTGGGAAAAGACCAACCAAACTGAGAAACCTTTACCAGACTGCTCAAACTACTAAAACTAAGAATGGGGGGAGAAAAAAAAAGAGGACATTACTACTAACTTTATAGAAAGATGGATAAAGGAATACTATAAGCAATTGTAAGCCAATAAATTAGATGGCTTACATGAAATAGACAAATTCCTAAAGACAAAACTACTATAACTGACTCAAGAAATAGGCAACCTGAATAGGCCTCTGACAAATGAATTGAAATATTAATCAAAAAGTGCCCACAAGATAAGCCCAGGTCCAGATGGCTTCACTGGTGAAGTCTACCAAACATCCAAAACTTAATACAAATCACTCACAAACTCTTACAAAATGTAGACAAGAACAAAACACGTCTCAACTAAATCTGTACAGTCAGTATTGCCATGATCTCAAAACTAGACAAAGACATCACAAGAAAACAAAGACCAATATGCCTTATGAATATAGAAACAAAAATTTCCAACAAAGTACTATCAAAGTGAATCCAGTAGCACAAAAAATCTAACATAAAAGCATTACTGCAAAACAACCTATCAATATAGGAGAAAACCACATGATCATCTCAACAGATGCAGAAAAAGCATTTGACAAACTCTAACACCCCTTTTATCATGATGAAAACACTCAACAAAACAGGAATAAAAGCAAACTTCCTCAACTTGATAAGAGATCTATAAAAGACTCATACCTAACATCATATGTAACGGTGAAGGCTTAAATGATTTCAGGAACAAGACAAAGATATCTGTGATGAGGAATGAGATGAGGATAACCTGCAATCACTACTTCTATTCAACATTGTACTAAGAGTTCTAACTGGTTAAGGGCAATTAAGCAAGAAAATGAAATAAAAGGCATCCAAAGAAAGAAGTAAAATTATCCATTTACAGATAATATAATCTTATATATAGATATCCTACAACTCCATGAAAAACTATTAAAACCAATAAACAAGTTCAGCTAGGCAGGATACAGAATCAATATATAAAAATCAGCTGTGTTTTTATATACATTTGCAAAGAATGACTAAATGGAACAAAGAAAACAATTACATTTACAATAGCACCGGAAAAAATATACTGACAAATTTAACAAAATAAGTATAATACCAATACTCTGGAAACTACAAAATGCTGTTTAAAATTTTTTTGAGAAAGATAATGTTGTCAAGTGAGCAGGGAATGGGTGGAGAGAGAGGGAGAGAGAATCTTAAGCAGTCTCTACTCTTAGCAGTGGAGCCCGGAGGGCAGGGGTGGGGGAATTGGATCTCATGACCCTAAGATGAAATCAAGAGTGGGACACTTAACCAACTAAGCCACCCAGGTGCCTCTGGAAACTACAAAATGCTGTTGAAAGAAATTAAAGACCTAAATAAATCAGGTGTCTCAGTCAGTTAAGTGCCCGACTTTGGCTCACTCAGGTCATGATCTCACGATTTGTGAGTCTGAGCCCTGCATTGGTCTCTGTGCTAACAGCTCAGAGCCTGGAGCCTCCTTCAGATTCTGTCTCCCTCTCTCTCTGCCCCTCTCTCACTCATTTCTCTCTCTCTCTCTCTCTCTCTCTCTCTCTCTCTCTCTCTCTCTCTCTCTCTCTCTCTCTCACTCTCACTCTCTAATAAACATTAAAAAAAAAAAAAGACCTAAATAAATAGACACACACCCCATATTTGTGTATTGAGAGACTTAATACTTACCTTGCAGGATCATTAAAGGGGATTTAAATAAGACAATACTTTTGAGCAGACTTGAATTTTAAAGTTATCAATTGTAGTAGTTGTTATTAATGTCAAAAGGTCTACAATCCAAACTTTTCTACTACTAAGTACTCAAAACAGCAGTAGGAGGTAATATTTAAACAGCTGCAAACAGACAATACTGAGAAAACAAGAGTTCATCTAAACTCAATGGTCTTCTGAATGAAGTGTTTATCCCAAAAGACCAATTCCAATGAGCAACAACCTAGTGAAAAGCACTTATAAATAAATAAAAGAAACTAAACAGTAGTCTCTTTTCTGAAAACCACCTACCAAGTCTCTTTGAATCAAATCCTGATAAATATGATTCATTTTCCAATCATAAAATGATAGACAGTTTTGCCTACTTATCCTACAGAAATGTAAAAAGAAAGTAATTATACACTAGGTTACGAAGCACCTTTC
The DNA here is from genome assembly GCF_006229205.1 of Suricata suricatta. NCBI lineage: Eukaryota > Metazoa > Chordata > Mammalia > Carnivora > Herpestidae > Suricata > Suricata suricatta. Next base: position 44,051,938 of record NC_043713.1, read on the forward strand.
CTCTAAAAATATTAAGTTGCTAAAGTGTAAAGTGGTCTGGTGTTCGTCCTCTATCTGGTACATAATTTAACATACTCTACCTGTCTGCCCAGTGAACTATTATATGCCAAGATGACTTTCCTATTTTGTCTTGGTTGAAAGTTGATCTGGATGGCAGCTCTAATGTGTCCATATTCACAGGAATGGTAAATACTGACATAGCAGACCCATCCCTTCTAAAACTTTAGAATTCATCTATTATAACTTAATATCTATTCATAATTGCCTGACTGGTGACATTATAGTCTCTACTGAAATAAGTCCAGGATTAGGAGGGTAGAGATGTATAAATGTCACTGCTTCACAAGTAGACTAGAAACACAGTTATTCCTTAATATGGAATCAAAATAGTCTCCATATTCAGAGAGAGGATGGTCTCTTGTGCAATCACAAAATAAGCTGACTTCCATTACCACAGGACAGTACTTTGAACACTTATTCTTGGAGTGAATAAAAGAAAAACTTAAAATCAATCAATAAGTTTTTATCCCAGATTCTACTACCAGTTATGGCACATCTCCTCTATCCTCCATTTATACAGTTGATTTGTGAAAACAGAACTTCTATTTACCTTTATCAAATATCACCTTTTAAAAGTAAGATATGTTTTCAGGTCATTTTACTTTCTTTTGAACTTGTCATATTTGTTTTTATATATGCATGTATTAGTTTACAAAAATGATATTGCTGGAGAAACATTAAGCCCAGAATAATTTAAGGAAATTCTCAGAATCTATTTAATTTCCAGGAGAGGATCTGTGTCTACCTTATTTACTACTGCATCCATGGTAATGAGCATAGAACCTAGCATACAGTTAACATTGAAATATATGAGTAAGTTAAAAAAAATATATGAATAATTTTATTTTTTTTAAATGTTTTATTTATTTTTGATACAGAGAGAGAGACAGAGCATGAGAGGGGGAGGGGCAGAGAGAGAGGGAGACACAGAACCGGAAGCAGGCTCCAGGCTCTGAGCTAGCTGTCAGCACAGAGCCTGATGCAGGGCTCGAACCCACGAAAGTGAGATCTGACCTTAGCTGAAGCCAGAGGCTTAACCGACTGAGCCACCCAGGCACCCCAAAAAATATATGAATAATTTTAAATCACTCCTATTTCTTTCATCCAGAAATTCCAAAATTCTTATTATCTGTCCCAAGAAAATAATCAACACATAAACCACAATCTAAATACAAAACATCTGGTTTACTTTTAAGTAATTTTTTTCTTTTTTAATGTTTGTTTATTTTTCAGAGAAAGAGAGAGACAGAGCACAAGTTGGGGAGGGGCAGAGAGAAAGGAAGACACAGAATCTGAAGCAGGCTCCAGGCTCTGAGCTGTCAGCATAAAGTCTGATGCAGGGCTCAAACCCATGAACCATGAGATCATGACCTGAGCTGAAGTTGGATGCTTAACCAGCTGAGCCACTCAGGCATCCCTATAAGTAATGTTTTAAACAAAAAAGCATAAGCAACCTAAATGAATAAAGGTTAAAGAATGGATTATACACCCATTAAAATTAAACTTTTGAGGTTATAAAATAAAATCATCACTTTATAATGGTAAGTGAAAAGCAGGATATAAAAATTATATAATAGAATCCCAATTATGTAAAAATAAAGGAAGCACACATACATTTTTTTCTCAAAGAAACTACAAGTTTTAGGGGAATGAAATGTTCTATATCTTGGAGTGGTGGCTATACCTATGTCAAATTTTTCAAAACGTACTGTAAATGGTTTCCTTTTTAAAATAAATGTACATATAAAAAATGTAGCTCCATAAAGTTTACATAAAAAAGAGACTAAGAGACACACTTAAAATATATGAGGGTAATTTTTCAATATTTTACAAATTTTCTATAACAAACAATAAAATGGGGACACAAAGACCTTGAAGTTAATTCAAAATCCATCTTTTTGTGTGGAACCAAATGCAGGGCTTAAACTCATGACTCTGAGATCAAGATCTGAGTTGAGACCAAGAGTTGGATGCTTAACCAACTGAGCCACCCAGGTGCCCCTCAAAATCCATCCTTTTAAATTAGAGTGAATTCGGTGGATGTCATACATATTAGATAAATAGCACCCAGAGCACCTATAGACAATTGCTATACAGGTACCTTAAATACTCCAGACATGCCTGCAATGCAACTCTGTATTCCACACAAATGGTGTTCCCTAGAGTTCTATTACATATAGACCTATATGCTTCTATTAGTTAATCCATATTATATATCTATGAAGGTATGATCCAATTTTAGACGTAAGAAAATGACACAGAATAAGGTTAATAACTTGCCCAAGATCACAAAGCTATTAAGGTAGAGCTGGGATTCAAATCCACATCTGATTCCAAGGCCAATATTCTGCCCTTCATTGCTACACTTCACTACTTTCCACAAAGGCTATCTCTCCAACCCCTTTGTTATCTACAAATTTGATTAGCACACTTACTCCTTCCTCTGTGGCCCTGAACTAAACCTTCCCAGCTATTGTATACTATACACTTACTTTACTTCACAAAAACAAGAGCCCTCTTAGGCAGTTATTCAGTAGGTAACAAATCTATATTATTATCCAGCCACATTTTTAAAGTCTATCTCTCTCCACTCAATTATAGGGCTCATCTACTATTAATGTTAATTAAAGTTAAGTCTGGAAAATTACTATTAGTTTCCATAGGTACATTTTTAAAATTAAGTATTAACATTGTTGATTACACATTTGAATAATCTTGGGATAAAATTTCGTAATCCTATTAAAAGATTACCTTTTGAATCAACAATTCCACTTATAGTGATTTATCCTTTAAAAAACACATTTATAAAACTGCACAAAGATACACCAAGATGTTTATTATAGCATCATTTATAATAACAAAGTAGTGCAAACAATATCAACGTCTGTGATTAGGAGAGTGGTCAAAAACTGATGGTACGTTGATACAATGAACTACTAAGCAATTTAAAAAAGGAGGAAGATTTATAGGTACGAACATAAAAAGGATAAAAACAAATTGTTAATAGTAATACTCTGGTGAAGAGTGTATTATATTTCAGTATTGTCCCCCCCCTTTATTTTTTTTTTTTACAAGAACATATGCTACTTTTATAAGCAGAATAACCAAAGAAATTAAGAATAAAATGCACTGATACGTGTAAGGGCCCTTGGAATCCCTTAGGGGTTGTAGCCCTATTGCCCTCTCCTCTCTCCACATATACTAATATGTGCCTTCAAATTCTCCAGTGCCTTCTCTGAGCAAGGAACTTAGTGCTGGGTTATAAAGAAGGCATCCCTACCGTAATGCAAGACCCTGGTAAATAAAGTCAGGAGTCCCTGCCCTCAAACAATACCCTTTCGAAAAAGCCAGCGTAGAAACAAGAAGCACTCGCTTATCCAGTACCTGGTTCAAGAATCTAAGATTTAAATCCTATGCCTTGTCTCAGCATGAAGGAGTTGACGAAAAAAGACCTGAAGCATTTTACAAGTTACTTTCACTAACTTCTGTACAGTATGACCGTCAAACAGAAATCTACCACCGTTTATGACCGAACAGAAGCAACCAAATCCTTGATCATCATTCTCAAACAAGTGACAGAAGAGACACAGAATACCAAAAACAGAAAGAGCCACAGTCTGGCCTAAAATCCCACAAGTTCATAAAAGAGAAGACAGAGAAGACCAAAGAAATTACCAAAAACATTCAACAGAATAACTCTCAAGCCTTTGCTACAGCTTCTTTCATTTCCTCACAATGCCTCCCTTTTTTATTTCCAGCCCCTGCTCCCTAGAAACACTTGTGGTGCATATTTCTAAAAACCAGTTCTGTTCACTGAGAAAATTTTGAAATAAAACAGAAATCAGATACTCAAAAGTATTCCTTATCTTGGAAAAAGAAGAGTGGACTTCGTATGTTTTAAGCACCCCTGAATCATCAATTACTAATCCTCAGGATGTAAACGAAATGGTACAAGACTTACAACTTTTACTCAGTGTCTTCATTTCATTCCTCAACTACTGGCTATCTTACTGTGCACTAGCGAGAGCACAAATGTTAGTGCGCTCTTCTGCCAACTACCAGCTGAAACCCGCAAAAGCTGCTCTTCAAAGCGTCTTCCTACCTCCTCTGTAAATAACTCCTAACGGCGATTTATGTCCTATTTAGTGGAAGTTTCTCCACGGTCAATAGCCTAAACTGTTGTACTGTAGCGCACACCTAGGTTGTGGTCTTGGTTTATGGCTCCTGGTAAGTTTCAGTTTTGGTTTCTTTATGTACAAAAGATTAGGCTCTAAAGTTGTAAGTCACTCTTAGCTCTGATACTCAATTAGGCATAGTCTATACACACACAAAGGGGTAAGCATAGTGTGTAAAGAATAAACACACCCGGATTCAAATTTCCTCTGACACCGATGAGGTGTCTGGCATTGGACAAATTATTTACCCTTAGAGACCTCTTATTTGCTACCTATGACCAACAAAAGAATATAAATAACATATGAAAAGTGTATAGCACATATGTCTTTGATTAGTGATTAGTTCCCACTTACCAGCAAGTTTTCACTCTTTTTTAAAAATTTTTTTTAATGTTTTATTTATTTTTGATGCAGAGAGAGACAGAGCATGAGAGGGGGAGGGGCAGAGAGAGAAGGAGACACAGAACCGGAAGCAGGCTCCAGGCTCTGAGCTGGCTGTCAGCCCAGAGCCTGACACGGGGCTCGAACCCACAAACGTGAGATCTGACCTGAGCCGAAGTCGGAGGCTTAACCGACTGAGCCACCCAGGCGCCCCACAAGTTTTCACTCTTGACAGTTCCTCTATTTTAATACTTTTTTTATTGTTTCTAAACAATCCTCACTGACAAATTTAGTTTTTAACAACTTAGGAGGTGATTTCATTCAAACACACTCATAACTACTTTATAAGTATATGCAGGATGACAATTTGGAACTGGCAGAAAATGTATCCAGCGGCATACACAGCATAGCCTTACATATGTATAGATACATACATTTCCTGTAGAATACAAAACTGAAAGAGACCTTCATCAAAAGAACATGATCTTTCCACAATGTTCTTGATCAAACAGAACATCAGCTACAAAAGAGCCCCTATCATTTTCTTAGGGGCTACTGATCTTGAATCAAATGCTTCACTCCTTTACCATCTTTACAAGTCAGAGTTCCAATTACTACTAACAAAATAAATAGTGGACAGTAATATAATTAGGAGTAGAGTTCACGCCAAAGAATGTGAGGTGTGCCTTTTTTTCCCCAATGAAACTCCAAGACACCTTCAGTTGAGGAAAGAAAGTAGAACACTCAAATTTACAATATGCTGAATGACCACAAAGCAAAATCTTTGTATAAATCATGAAAACCAGCCCGAACATGTAGATGCTCCGATAAAAGTGGTCACAGACTTATTAACTGTAGCATTCCCACACTGCTTCCGATCCCTCAATTCTGGCACTTGCTGGGAATGAATGGTAATCTTCAAACCGAAAAGTTACAATCATCACATATCTATCTAAAGATCGTGCAGGAAGCAGCATTATTCATTTCTGGTATCAGAAAAGCAGTGAACTTATTTTAGCTTGCTTAAATTTAAAATCCTCTTTTAGTCTTAACACACAAGAACTTAAATAAACTTCAAAAAAATATGTGGTTATCTAACCGTGTAGATATATACGTTGGTCTCTTCTGCACACGAAAATAAACTTTAGATATATTCTATCTTCCCCCACCTAGGAGCTAGTGCCCCAAAGCCCCTCCTGAATATACTGTTCCAGCTTCCACTGTGTCACTTAAGTGAAAAGATTCTTTCCTTAAATATGGAAAGAAAAACTGTGCAGGAACGACTCAAAGAGGGTATATTAACTATAAAGCCAAATCACTGCCCTGCAAAGTCGATTATGAACGGTTTTCTTAGCTTTTTTTTTTTTTTTTTTTTTTTTTTAGAGCTAACAGCAGGAAGGCACAATCCGGAGCTGCGACGTTTCCCGGGTCACCGCTGGCTGGGCCGATGGAAAAGCTGGAAAAGGTGATCGACCTACCTGGAGGAAGCTGCAAATTAGCAGGCAACTGGATTGTTGTGGTGGTGGGGGCTTTCACAGCGACTATCTGAGGAGCAGGCAGCGGAGGGCCGCTGCTGAGTTTAGGAAGAGCACTGACAGGAGCCACTTTGGTCACCAGGGTCCCCACGGGGGGCCGCCCGGGCTGGGACACCGTGGACTCCACGCAGACACTGACAGGAGCCTTAGTCACGGCGCCCAAGGCCATCGGAGCGCTCTCCACCCGGACAGGGCGAGTCCCAGCGGGGGCCATGGTCACGGACCCGGAGGCGCTCACACCGGCTGGCGGAGCGGCGCCGGCCGGTTCCGTGAGGCCCGCGGGCATCCCCCAGGTGGATCAGCGGCAGCTGCGACGCTGCCGTTCAGGGAGCAGAGGCGAAGGGAGGCTTGACAAGCGGCAGCCGACTCCAGACCAGTTCCGGCTCCACAGCATCGCTAGGGAGAAGCGCAGGGGCCGCGACACAAGTCAGTGACGGGCGCCGGCGGGACGCCAACCCACGCGTCCCAGACCTCCCTCCCGTTAGTGCGGCCCGGGCTGCAGCGACACCTGCCCGGCCGCTCGCCTCTTCCTCCGGGGCGCTCACACGTGCGCCGGCTCAGCCCGGCGCCTCAGGCTCGGATCCCGCTACTGGGGAGTCCGGCTGCGCGGTCCCCGAAAAGGCGTCACTGGCTCCCACCACCCAGCAAAACTCTGCGCCCCAGTTCCCCCGCCAGAAATTTCAAAACTACAAACCCGAAGCGCCCCCAAACCCTCTACACACACTCGGCATGGCCCCGCCGCGCGGCCACGCCAGCCATGTTTATATAGCCACGCGGAAACCTCGCGCACGCGCACGGGCCGCCGCCACCGCCCCGGGCTTCCCCCGGAATCCGACCCTGTGATTGGCCACGGACTGGAATCGCGCTTGTGACGTCACTAGGGACGCCTCCAGAGGGCGTTAGAATCTTCCTTCAGAATCAGGAGGAAGGAGGGGTCAAGTAGGCAAAAATCTATCATGTAGGAGGGGCGGGCCGCACTTGGAGAACTGCGACATTCGCGTTCCTCTTCTTGGTGTTCCCAGGTGTATGTTCGTTTAAAAACCAGGAGGCTTCTACTTTTTTAAGGAAAAATGTGGCGGACTGGTTTCGGAGAACGTAACTCAATAAGACTTAATCACGCTGCTTCTATTTTTTTGTGAGCTTTGCCCTACAGCGTCGCAAAATGAGAGTTACAGTTGACATGATGAAAAAATTGTCCATTTCTTTCTTTTAAATGTTGAAGAATGGCGTCTAATTTTATAGTCTGTAACATATGCCTATTGTCATATGACTTTAGAGCTGAATTTCCCAAGGGAAAATCTTTCTCTTCCTTTGTGCAGCTATGGATATGTCACCTCTAAACATTTAATTGTTTACATGTGTATCTCCTTGAAAACAGGGACAATGCCTTTTGATTACCACATTCTCAGATTCGAGTAATTAGATCTTAACTGCAATCTTAGATATTATTTGAAAAAGTGAAGTTTGTGAAATGAATCAATAAGCCCGATATAGAGAAAAACTTTCTTTTTAGAGATCTAATCAGAGAAGATCCCTTGATTTCAGGCTTTTGTCGTAATACTGTGTTTGTAGGACCCAACACTATACTGAAGGAGATTTTGCAAGAAGGCAGGCAGCCTGACCTTTACAGCTTCTAGCTTTCTCTTCCCCTGTAAACTCCAATGGACGGGATTTACTCACAGCCCTCACACTTGGCTACATTTGCTGTTTCTCCCATCTCAACCAGTCCAAATCAAGAACCCATCTTATGATTCAAATCATTACAACCTTCCCCACTCCATGAAGACTTGCCTGATAATATAGCTTCCAGAAAATTCATAGTGGAGTTGGGAAGAGGAAAACAATTTTTCGAGGGCCTCTTGTGTGCTGGTCACCAAGAGATACATTTTGTTTCTTGTTCCTTTTTTTTTTTTCACAACCACTTTATTGTACCGACTTAAAAACTGCAGTTAAAAGACTAATTTTCCAAGAACCTGGGATTCAAAACAGTCTGTATGAAACCAAAGTACATCTCTTTCTATATCTCCACAAATATTTGATTCATCATATATTGCACTCCGACCTTGCAAAATGCCTTGCACATAAAAGGTGTTTGATAAATATCAAATAGATCCATGTAACATTTCCAGTGAAGCAAAATGGTCTAGTGCATTTGAATCTTAGATCTGTTTTTTTTACTAGCTGGGCAAATTGTTTAGCCTTGGTTTTTCTCCCTATAGTCAGCAAATACTTATAGAAGGCTCAAAGTTTGCTCTAAGGTCTCTTCCTTTCCAAACTTCCCTGAGACCCCACCACCAACTCACTTACTTTGTTTAGATATGTAAATAACTTCAATCAAGTTACAAAGAGGCTTGGCTGAGGAAGCATACTTTCTCTTTAAATGACCTTGAACATTTTGTTACACTTGTTTATATTTGTTTTATTATTTATCTCATTGATGGGAACTTTAATATTCTAGTTGCAAAGAATATGCTTATTACCCATCACAGGTAACTACTGTCCTGAATCTGGAGTTTAGTAAGAATTATGTTTACTACATTTCCTTTCTATAGAAACTTCTATTCACACAGTATACATAGGGAAGCAAAATGCATTTTATCTCTCTATGTGAGAAAAGAAAAAAAATGCAGGGCAGGATTATACCTCGATTTTACTATGTTTATCTGTTAAAATATTTGTAAAATTAAGGATATTGAAAATACTTATTTACCTTCTGTCAGTGCATTCGGGCTGCTGTAACATAATACCACAGACTGGGTGGCTTTTTTTAAAAAATTGAATTATAGGTGATACACAATATTATATTAGTTTTGGGTAAATGACATAGCAATTCAGTCTTTTTATACATTATGAAATTATCACCTATATAGGTCTAGTTACTGTCACTATACAAGGTTATTGTAATAGTATTGATTATTCCCTATGCTGTATATTACATCCCCATGATTTATGATTTATTTTATAACTGGATGTTATATCTTTTTATTTATTTATTTTGAGAGAGAGAGAGAGAGAGAGCGAGCCCCAAGCAGGCTCCATGCTGTCAGTACAGAGCTGGACAAGAGGCTCAAACTCACAAACTATGAGATCACGACCTGAGCTGAGAGTCCTGCAATTAACCCGCACCCTGGATGTTTGTACATCTTAATCCCTTTCACATACGGGGATTAGATGATGGGTGGCTTACAGACAACAGAAACTTATTGTTCATAGTTTTGGAAGCTGGAAATCTCAGATCATGATGCCAGAATACTCGGGTGAGGGCTCTCTTACAGATCACAGACTTCTCCCTTCATCCTCACATCATGGAAGCAAAAAGGAATCTCTCTGGAGCCTTTTTCATAAGGTACAAATCCCATTCATGAGGGTCCCACACTCATGATTTAAGCACCTCCCAAGGACCCCACCTACTAATAGCATCACATTTGGGAGTTAGGCTTTCAACATATGAATTTGGGGGAGACACAAACACTCAGACCACCTTGTAAATGAGAGACTAAGCCAATTGTCCAGATACTCTGCTCGTCAATTCAGGTAATGAAACAAAACTGTGAACAAATACAGAACTTATATTTCCACTATTTCACTATTTTACATACTCACAAACACACATGCACTTAAATTTGGGCAAAACCAAAGGCTAAGGCTACGATTATTGGCTAGACAATAAAAATTACTCTTATTATCCTTCTGATTTTCCATATGCCTACTGTCTCTTCCAGAAATGGAAAAGCACTTGGGTGGCTCAGTTGGTTAGGCGCCAGACTCCTGATTTTGGCTCAGGTCATGATCTTATGGTTTGTGAGTTCAAGCCCCACATTCGCTCTTTGCTGGCCTTGTGGAGCCTGCTTGGGATCCATTCTCTCTCCCTCTTTTTCTACTTGTTTCCTGCTCTCTCTCTCAAAACATAAATAGACTTATAAAAAAATTAAAAAACAAAGAAAATGCAATTTTTGATCTTAGGGTTGTGAGTTTGAGCCCCATGTTGGATGTAGAGATTACTTAAAAATAAAATCTTTTAAAAAATGTGTACTACTCTAGATTTTAAACAGGAAGCCTTTATGTGTAAAATGAAATCAACTGAAAAATCTGCCTGAGAAAACCTAACTATTTGGCTAAGATGGTGATGGCCTCAACTTCAAATTGAGTCTGAAACAAATGGCCTCAAGTTCTGTACCTTGAACCAGGTCCAGTGACTGTGCTTTTACATCAAAAACATTTAAATACTTTTCTGCAGTAGTACACATTCCTATAACAGCATTCTGTCATTTCTTTCCCCCTAAAGGAATGCACCTTAAGGTCCTAAGTTTGACTTCACTAATGACTTCCACTTTTTATACTTCACTAAAGATTTAATGAAGTTTCAGATACTTTTAGTGTTCCCACAAAAGGTGGATGTGACTGAAAGATTCAATGATAAGAGATGCATCACACAATGGAATACTAATCAGCCATTCAGTTTATACTTGTAGAGGTATATTTATGGAAAAATGATCATGGTATATTGTTAAATGAAAAAAGGAGGTTATACAATAGTATACGAAGTATGATTCTATCCTTTGTAAGTTAAAAAAAAATTGGGGGAGTAGGCACCTAGATGGCCCAGTTGGTTAAACATACAACTCTTGATTTCGGCTCAGGTCATGATCTCATGGTTTGTGGAATGGAGCCCCACAGGAGGCTCTCCCTCTCTCTCTCTCTCTGCCCTTCTTCCAGTCATTCTCTCTCTCTGCCCTTCTTCCAGTCATTCTCTCTCTCTGCCCTTCTTCCACTCATTCTCTCTCTCTCTCTCTCTCTCTCTCTCTGTTTCTGACTCTCTCTAAATAAATACATAAACTTAAAAAAATTTAAACCAATAAATGGGTAGATATATGCTCACAGGAAAATCTAGATTATACACCAAATTGTTAACAGAGGACATCTGTTTAGAGACATTCTAAGTGATCATTTTCTCTTTATATTTGTATATTCTCTAATTTATTTGCATAATCAAAAATTAAGACAAGCTTTTTCTTAAAATATGTATTCTTAGTGACAACTGAAATCTTCAAAGTACAGCTAAGTCTTCCCTGGTCTCCCCGCCATCATAGCACTCAGGAAACCACTGAATGTCTTGAAACTGGGCAACTATATTAGCCTGCTAAAGCTCTGCAGGCAGAAGCTTATTACAAACACTGCCTTAACCTGGGAAGATGGGCATTTTCAAAAGTGTGAGTACTCCCTTCCTTTCATTTCATATTAAGTATAAAAAACGTAATGACTGTCTAAGAAGCCATAATCTCATAAATGATCTTTTATTTTCTAGAAGATTCTGCAATCACAGACCTTTTTACTTGTATTGTCTATTTTAGTACTCATTTTCTTGAACTGTACCTTCTTAAAAGATCCTCCTCCCCATTCCCTTCAGTCATTCATTCACATAACCAGTGTTCACTGTATGTTTACCCTGTGCTTGGCAGTAAAGAGTATATCAATGAAAAAGAGAGAAGACAGGAATCTCAGTCCCCATGAAGCATACATTTCTGTGGAAAGAGACTATATGAAAAAAGTAAACTATAAAAATGTAAATAAAAAACAAGGAGGTAAATTACATAGTATATTAGATAGTGATGCATGTCCTGCAAAAGGAAATCAAACAAGAGCATAGGAAGCACTGCTGGTGCATGGAAGAAGAAAGAAAAGGAAGGGAGAAAATTCATATTGGACTGTGTAAACCTAAGAAGGATTTTGCCTTTTACCTGAGAGAGGTAAAGGATGGGGAGATTTTGAGTAGTAAAGTAACATTATCTAACTTATATTTTTAAAAACCTTACTCTGGCTGCTCTATGAATTGTCCAAGAGGGATAACTGGATAGTATAATTATAGGATAATATACCAGGATAATAATACAAAAATAATTATAGAGAGACTACTTAAGGAAGCTACTAGAAAATCCAGGTGAGTGATGATGGGTGATATTGGTGTAAGTGGTAAATAGTGGTCAAATTCTGGGAATATTTTGATGATAGATCCAATAGGTTTTCCTGATGGTCTGGCCAAGGCAAACTGGAAGTATGAGTTGCTATTAATTGGAATAGGGGTGATTGCAGTGGTAGTTGGGAAATCAGGTGCCCAATCTGGGATATTTTAATTTGAAATGCTCATTATCTATTCAGATAGAGTTGGAGTACGCAGGTGGAAACATAAACCCAGAATTCAAAGAAGAGGTCCAAGCTGGATAAAAATATATTCACCAGCATGTAGATGGTATTTTTAACATCATTGGACTCAGTATGACCAAGGTGGAAGAGAGTATAAAAGAGAAGAATAGAAGCCAGAGTTCTGGGTTCTCTAATATTAAGGGTCAGGTTGATGAAGAGGACTCAGAATTAAGAGATGGAGAATGACTCTCCATTGATAACAGGAAAATCAGGAGAGTATGGAGTCCTGAAAGCCAAGAACTGGCCAAGTTTCAAATGAAGAGAAGGATCAACTGTGTCAAACACAGCTGATAGGTCATATAAAATGAAGACTGGTGATTGGCCAGTAGATACAGCAACACAACATGAGGTCACTGGTAGCCTCGCTAAGAGACAAGCTGTGGCATGTGGAAGTAAAAGCTTGTTTGGACAATATTCAAGGAAGAATGGAGGGGTGCCTGGGTGGCTCAGTTGGTTAAGCATCTAACTTTGGCTCAGGTCAAAGCTCACAGTTTGTGAGTTTGAACCTTATATGTCAGGCTCTCTGTTGTCAGTGTAGAGCCTGCTTCAGATCCCACTCTCTTTGCTCCTCCTTTCCTCTCTCAAAAATGAATAAACGCTAAAAAAGAGAGAGAAAGAATGGAAAGACAGGTTTTGAAAACTATGTAAAGTTCTGATGCAATGAGGAGAATAAAAATGGGGCAGTAGTTGGAGGGGAAGGAAGTCGAGGAAGAGGTTTTCTTCAGATTACATTATACTGTATGCTGATAGCAGTGATCCAGTAGGGAGGGAAATTGTTAACAGACGAGTAAAGAGGGGAGCCTCGATGGAGCCATGTCCTTGAAGGCAAAAAGGGATAGAATCTAGTGTACAAGTTAGAGAGGTTTAGCTTTTATAAGAGCAATAGACCATTCATCTATGGCCACAGAAGCTAAGGTGGAGTTCTTGGCCACAAATGCTGGTAGGTAGATACATGTGATGGTGGGAACTTGTAGAAATTCTTTTCTAATCTTTCTCTCTTCCTCCAACCCAATCCATGTCTCTTATCACTTCTAGAACAGTCTTCCTAAAATGCCAATATACTTATGTAACTCCCACTTATAACTTTTTCTCATCTTGCCATTGCTCACAGGATAAAATCTCAAATAGCTAACATAGCATACAAAGTTCCTTAGGACCTGACACCTGCTAAACTGCCCAAGCAATCTAATTTTGTCATATTCCCATGGCCATCTACCACTGGCACCATAGATAACTACAGAAATTCCCCAAATGTCCAAACTCTCTGTCAGCTTCATGCCTCTTCATACATTGCTTCATCTTTCTTATTTGAAACACTTTCCCTGTTTGAAACTCATGTTCTACCTTGCAAAGTCCTATTTGGCTTTCAAAAGGCAATAACCTACTCCGGATGAATTCAGTGCCTCTCCTTCTTCTTTCGTGATACTAATTGTATTATGGTATTTCAGTTGTTTCTCTTGCCTATCCTCTGACACTAAATTGTGAATTTTCCTTGTTGTTGAGGTCATGTTCACCTCAGAATGAGAAGAGAGAACCTAATACATATGTAGATACCTGACAAATACATTACTTCCCTGATTCTTATCCCACTCCCAACCTCTACACTGGCACACAGGGACAGAAGTTTTGTCTTGTGTGTGTATCTCTGGCACACATTTTCTTGTATGTTAATACAATTCATACAGGAATAGGAAGTCCATATTTCAGCTTTCTGTTGTGAGTCTGTGCTTTTCTTGGGTGAAAACATTTAATTTGATGACTTAATTTCCATCTATCTATCTGTTTATGACTTTCAGACCTATCATCTATCTTTGGGACAGATTTCTCTGCTGGTCTCCAGTCTTACATAGCTGCCTACTTCTGCCTGGATGTTTCACAGGTTCAGACTAAACTTATTATCCCACCTTTTAACCTGTTTCTTCTCCTGTGATCCCTATCTCAGGGAAATGATCAGTGTCTTTCCAGTTGTCTAGAATGTAAAATTAGGAATTGACCTTGACTCTTCCCTCTTTTTCACTCATTTCAATGAGTCATTAAATCCTGTCAATCCTGGCATCCTATCTGTAATATCTCTGGAATCCATCAACTTGTCTCATTCCCACTGTTACTGTTAGTTCAAGCCCAAGTACACTCACTTAAATTATGCTAATTGCTCCTCCTTTGTTCTATTCTCTAGTCTGCAAGCAGATTTTTATTATGTTCCTTTAAGCATTAACATTGCAATCATTTTCATTATTCTTCAATTTAGGATTATTGTTCTTTATTACTGAAAGGAACCTAAAAAGAAAACAATTGCTATTTTTAACTATTTATAATCCCAACATTCTGCATGAATTCTTATTTTTGCATATTACTTTCTAATCCTTGTCCATTATATGCTTACTACTATGTGAAGTATACATGTGGTTTTCTATATCATTCAGAATCAACTGTACCTAAGTAATTTTCCATGCCTAAACTAAACATTTAAATCAGGTCATGTGCATAATTTCATACTTGCAGTATATCTTTATAATTATCATTTATGTATAATATTTATTAAACAAGAACACATAACTGTTTGCATATATAATTACAAATTATGATAAATGCTACAAAGGAAAAGAAAAAGGTACTTTGAAAGAGGATAACGGACAGGATCTAATTTAGCTAGGGAGTTAGGGAAGTGTTCCAGGAATTAAAAGAATGCCGTAGAGACTGGTATAAAACAAACTAGAGGAAGAGTTACCTAAATGAGATGGAAGAGGCAGAGAGGGGTCATGTGATGTGCAAATGAAAGCATTCACTCTCTCTTTCTGTGTGTGTGTTTGTGTGTGACGCAAAGATGTGCATATATGTATACATATATACACACGTATACTCAATCCTCATTACTCACAGATTCCTCATTTGCAAATTCATCTACTTCCTAAAACTTAAATAAATGGTGCTCTCCAAATCAATACTTATGGTACTCTCAAGGTCTTTTGCAGGCCTGTGTAGAGCATCCAAAAATTTGAGTTGCCAAATGCACATGTTCCCAGGTGAGGTCAAACAAGATGAAGCTCTACCTTCTTGTTTCAGTTCTCACACTGTAACCAGTTGTCCTTTTCGCTGCCTTAAAATAGCCCCCAGGCATAGTGCTGGAGTGTTGCCTTGTGTTTCTAAGTGCAGGAAGGCTGTGATGTGCTTTACAGAGAAAATATATACATTAGTTAAATGTCATTCAGGCATGAGTTACAGTGCTATTGATTGTGAGTTCAGTGTTACTGAATCAACATCATTTATTAAATAGGTGTCTTTATTTTTTTTCCAAAAAAATTTTTTTTTACATTTGTTTATTTTTGAGAGACAGAAAGAGATAGAGCACAATTCAGGGAGGGGCGGAGAGGGAGATACAGAATCTGAAGCAGGCTCCAGGCTCCGAGCTGTCAGCACAGAGCCTGATGCAGGGCTCAAACTCACAAACCGTGAGATCATGACCTGATCTCTAGTTTGTTCTGGTCCGGAACTGAAGTCAGACACCTAACTGAGTGAGCCACTCAGGTGCCCCAAATAAGGTGTCTTTAACAGAAACACACAAAGGGGCACTTGGGTGGCTCATTTGGTTGACTGTCTGATTCTATTTTGGCTCAGGTCATGATCCGTGGATTGTGGAATTGAGCCCCATGTTGGGCTCCATGCTGAGTGTGAAGCCTGCTTCTCCCTCTCCCCCCTCCCATGCTTGTGAGTGCTCTTTCTCTCCTTCTCTCTAAAATTAAAAAAAAAAATGTTGAAAAAGGAAACATGCATCAAACAAGGTTATGTTCTGATGGGTAGAAGAAAATATTACAAATAAAGGTTTAGAGGAACCCAACTCTGTGCTTCCCCTTGGAGTGATCGTTGAGTATGAGCTAATTTAGGGTTCTGTAACTTAGTAGAACATAACTACTATAGATCATGAGAATCCACTCGATACAGACTTTTTTCCCTGAACTACCTAAAAGTAGGTTGCAGACTTGCCCCCTTCTTCTGAATACTTCATTGTCTACTTCTTTAAAGCAAGGACATGCACTTGTGTTACCAAAACACAATGAACAACATTAGGAAATTTAACATTGATACAATCATTTAGTCAACAGATCTTAAATCAACAGATCTTTTTCAGTTTTGCCAAGTGTCTCAATAATGTCCGTGATCACATTTTTTTTGCTAGTTCAGGGTCCAATCCAGAATCATTCACTGCACATAGTTTGTATCTCTTTAGTCTCCTTTAATCTAGAGCAGTCCCTCTGCCTTTCTTTGTTTTTCACAATATTGCCATTTTTGAAGAGAACAGGCCATTCATTTTGTAGAGTGTCCTCAACTTGGACTTGTCTATTGTTTTCTCGTGATTGTATTCAGGTTAACATTTTGACAGAAATAGTGCATGAGTATCTGTATTCTCTATATCACATTAAGAGACATGTGATAATATAAGTTGGTCTTATTATTATTCACCTTAAATTTGGTCACTTGTTTATGTTGGTATTTTTAAGGTTTTCCACTATAAAGTTACTATTTTTCCTCTTCATAATTAATAAGTTACTCATCAAACTTTGACCTGTTAATTTTAGCATCATTTATTGGCTCTTGACTAAATCAATTCTTACTCTGATGGCTGCAAAATAGTGATGTTTTAAAACTCATTTCTTCTACATTATCATTTGACATTCTACTGGCAGAAGTAGTTTTCCCATTTCTCATATATATATATGATATATACATATATATATCATTGTGGATTTATGCAATTTTTTTTAGTCAGTGGGCTATGGCCAGTTACTATCATGATTATCTTGATTCTCAAATTATCTGAGATTTGGACAGTAGGATCTTTTTTATGTTATCTCCTATATCCTTCTGATGGATCCCCATCAATTTTTTTTTAATTTTTTAAAATGTTTATTTTTGAGAGAGAGAGAGACCAACAGAGGACCAGCGGGGGACGGACAGAGAGAGAGAGGGAGACACAGAACCTGAAGTAGGCTCCAGGCTCTGAGCTGTCAGCACAGAGCCCAATGTGGAGCTTGAACCCATGAGCCATGAGACCATGACCTGAGCCGAAGTTGGACGGTCAACCGACTGAGCCACCCAGGTGCCCCCCTCATCAATTTCTGAGTAACTTACATTCTTCAAAGATCATTCTAGTTATTATATGGAGAATGGGAAGGGCACAAGAACAAACTAGTTAGATGACTCTTGTAGCAGGCCACATGAGAGACGAGGGTGGGTTGAAATGGGGTGATGGTAGTAGATATAGAAGTAGGGTGTTAGCAGTGAAGGTAAAAATCTATGGATTTTTGTGGTAAATTGAATAAAGTATCCAATGGACTGAGAACTGTTAAAGACTTTTACATTTCTACCTTGAGAAACTGGGTTGATGGTGATTTCATTCACAGTGATGGGGAAGATTGGAGATGGAGCAGCTCTGATGGAAAAAATTGAGAGTTCAAGTTCAAAAAGGATCAAATGGAACTTGAAAGGGAAAACAGGCTAGGTGTTATATTACCTTTCTGCCTGCACTTCCTGACACAGTATAGATTATACTTGAAGTAATGGGATTGGGTGTTATCACTGAGGGAGAGAAGGTACAGAAGGGAGAGAAGAATCCACTTCAAACCTCAGCATTTAGTGGGAGCCTAGAAAAAGGAGCCAATAAAGGGAAGGGGAGAAGAGGAAGGACCAGAGAGGTAGGGAAAACAACCCAAAATGGTTCAGTCATGAAGCCAACATAAAAGTTTTCACTAGATGAAATCCTGGGAAGTCTGTAAGACTTCAGTCTGTCTCTTTTGGAACAATGCTTTAGGAAAAGAGGGATCTTTTATTGTTGTTGACTGCTATATCCCTATAGCCTAGAACAGTGGCTGACCCAAAGTAAGTATTTCATAAATATTGCCTGACTGAATGAATTTGTAGATCATATATTTTTGTGGTACTATTGCATTGATTAGATATAATCTCCAGAAAAACACTGAATAATTAAAATGATATGCTTCCTAGTCTTCTTGGTATAATATTTCTTCAGGTGGTTTAGTTGTCTTAATGTTTGCCTCTCTAAAGCAAAAATTTGAGGCACTTCGATACTTAAAAACTTTCCATGAGTAGATAATGAAAGAAAATGCAAAATGCTAATTGATTCATGATGTGGTTTCATCTTAGCTTGGGCAAACCATGCAGTATTTAATATATAGTAGCAGAATATTTACTATTGAAGCTTGAAAAGATGTGAGTTCTTTG
>NC_043713.1:44070626-44073086 GCF_006229205.1 Suricata suricatta
TCATTTATCTTGAATGTATCATAGATAAGCTGCTATATAATGATTGCCACTTCAGATAGCTGTGAAATTAGGTGATTAACTAGTTGTTACTTAACCTTCTAATTTCTGTATAAGTCTAATTACATGAAACAGAAGTTGGTGTTTTGATTTTTTACTTTGCTTTTCTGTTTGGAGTGTCATTGTAACTACTGTATTGTAAGTGATGGAAAATAATTGCATATGTTAAAAAATATGAAACTTTATAAAGTAAAAAAAAAATAAAATAAAATTTCAACAACAAAAAAAAACTTTCCATGGGCCCAACTCCCTGTCACCACCCTCTTCTTCCTCAGTGCTTCAAGAAGAAAACCCAAATGTAGATAGAAGTCCTATGGTGGTGTGACTCCTGGCTGGCATTCCTTCTAGCGATCTCTCTTTCCCCAAACCTGTCTTCTTATGATGCCGTGTTCCTCTGGCCAGGCAAAGAGGTAGGGGATGAGCTTTCCCAAGAGAAGTCTTCT
The DNA here is from genome assembly GCF_006229205.1 of Suricata suricatta. NCBI lineage: Eukaryota > Metazoa > Chordata > Mammalia > Carnivora > Herpestidae > Suricata > Suricata suricatta. The sequence continues at coordinate 44,071,127 of NC_043713.1, forward strand.
TCAACTCCCCACAGCAAACAGTCTCCAATATGTTTTTCTTTCCTTTGGTAGAGCCTCTTGGTATATCTCTTACTTTCCTAACTCTCAGTAGACTCCGGGTTCCTTTCAGAAGGGCCTGTGGGAGCTCCTGGCTGGCTCAGTCAGTGGACCATGTGACTCTTGATCTTGGAATTATGGGTTTGAGCCCCACGTTAGGTGTAGAGATTAATTAAAAATAAACTCTTAAAAAAAACAAAAGAAGGACAGATTAGTTAAAAATAAACTCTTTATAAAAAAGAAAAGAAGGACCTGTGTTATTTTGCTGTATAAACTGTGGTTTGTGGGGGCGCCTGGGTGGCTCAGTCAGTTAAGCATCTGACTTCAGCTCAGGTCATGATCTCACAGCTCGTGAGTCTGAGCCCCGCATCAGGCTCTGTGCAATCAGCTCAGAGCCTGGAGCCTGCTTCACATTCTGTGTCTCCCTCTGTCTCCGCCTCTCCTCCACTCACTCTGTCTCTCTTTCTCTCAAAAATAAATAAAAACATTAAAAAAATTTGTCTAAACTGCAGTTTTGGACACAGTACCCTGAGGTTTAATGGTAGGAAGGTAGGTCAAAGTCCCAGGCAAAACTGGGTTGAAACTTCCCACCTACCATTGCCTCTCTGTTTCCAGGTATTCCTTTCAGAGACTCTTCTCTGTCTTCTTTTTTAATGTTTTATATTTGAGAGCATAAGCGGGGGAAGGGCAGAGAGACAGCCCAGGACAGAAGATCCAAAGCAGGCTGAGCTGAAGTTGTTCAACTGGCTGAGCCACCCATGTGTCCCAGCTCTCCTCTGTCTTCTAAATTCCAGTAAATTGGCCTTTTATCTTCCTTGCACGGTCAAGTAATCCCAGTTCATGCATTTCATTTTGGGTACATTGTTTGCCGATAAGGTGTGATCTCCTCTTGTTTTATTTTTAAAGGAACTTCTGCATGAGAAAAAAAGATTTTAAGTTGTTTTCTGTTTTTTTTTTTTTTCCCCAAAAGCTTTATAAGACCTAAAACTTGTCGGTCTTACAGTCTCCTACAGCTTTTGTATATGTTAATCTGGGTTTAAATTCAGATTTGCAATGTGCATTAGTTTATCAAAAGCTCTGAGAAGACTTGCAATAAAGCAGCTGTTTACAAACTTTTATGTTTTGGCAACTTTTACACTGTGAAAACTTATTGGGTACCCCCAATATCTTTTGTTTATATGGAGTATATCTATCAATGTTTGCCATATTAGAAGTTAAAACTGAGAAAATTAAATTATTGATTTGTAAGTCCATTTAAAAAATAGCAATAGGGGCTCCTGGGTGGCTCAGTTGGTTAAGTGTCTGGCTTCCAGCTTCGGTTCAGGTCATGATCTCATGGTTTGTAGGTTCAAGCCCCGTGTCAGGCTCTGTGCTGAGAGCTCAGAGCCTGGAGCTTGCTTTAGATTCTTTTTCTCCCTCTCTCTCTGACCCTCCCCTTGTAAGGCTAAACCAAACAGACGCCATGACAGGCTTTAAGTTTCCCCTCTGAACTAGAAGGCCTAAGTTTCAGTTTCCCCAAAACTATCAGGCAGTTACACATTGCCTAGAGCAGGAGAGACCACCTTGCGGTATCCAGTCAGGAAAGGGCAGCTATCTCTCCCCACATTCCTTAAGGTGAGGCTTGCAGATAAGAACTTTAGATAGGACCCTGTTACCTAATGTTAAAGTTAACCTGTTAGTCTCCAAACAAGACCCTGGGCTCGCTCTGTAATAGATTAACTTCAGAACTACTCTAAATATTGTGATTGGGTCCCGCCAAAAGTAACGAACTAACTCTGAACAATGCGTATGGTTAAAGTTGTTGCCAATGCTGTTATATGATAATGACTGGACCACTGTACCTTTGTCACAGTTTCTTGTAACTCCCCTCCCCAAACCCCGTATAAACCCTACTCAGCCCTTGTTCGGGGCTCTCAGCACGGAT